>NC_138778.1:145185837-145216040 GCF_965119305.1 Pelophylax lessonae
AAACATTTTGGGGTTTGTTAGCTCAAAATTTCCTGATCAACTTTTTCTAGGGCCCCTTGAGAGTATGTGGCCCCCGGGCCATACGGCACAGCAGGGAGTGCTGGATACCATTGGACTATTCTGCGGTGGTCAGCTAAAGTCTACCCCAATGCAGGTCCCTGTGAAAATAAAGCATTGGCCCCAAACAAATGTATGTGCCAAATTTGGTGCCCCTGAGCACCGTGGTTCGGCTACCACAGGGCCCTACATTTAAGCTAGCCTGGCCCATTATGTTAATCTATGGTGCAGCCGCGATCAGGAATTTGAGGGGCCACAGATCGGGCCCCAAATTAGTCCAGAGGCCCAGAGGTAGGGAAGGTCTTCCTTTAACACCTCTACATTTTTGAGGTCGCTAGCCTGAAGTTTTATGGTCAGCTTTTTAGGGGGCCCCTTGGGAGTGTGTGGCCCTCGGCCACTAATGCGGAGTGGGGATTGGTGAGTACTGCAGGAATCTCTGGACTCTTAGCTATTTAACAATATTTGCAGAGCCTGGCTCTGCAGTTCCTATGTCCTGCGGTGGTTGGGCAAATTCCACCCCCATGAAGGTCCTCATGAAAATTAAGCATTGGCCCCAAAAAAATTTTGTGGCCCCTGGGGGTCCTCTAGTAACCCTATACCAAGTTTGGTGCCCCTGGGCAACATCGTTCCGCTACCGTGGGGCCCTAGATTTAGGCTAGTTTGGCCTAGCCTATGGTAATATATGGCGCAGTAGGGAATTTTGGAGGGGCCACAACGTGGGCCCCAAACATGTTCAGGGAACCTGGACTCTTTCAGGGCCTGGGCTGTGGCCCCCTCAAATTCCCACCCCCATCAGAGTCATGGATTAACATAACGGGCCAATGTACCATTTTTCTAGGGCCCCTTGAGAGTGGGGCCCTAGAGGGGCCCCACTCTCAAAAGAGGGCCAGTGTATCCAGCACTCCCCGCTGCATGGTACGGGCCGAGGGCTGCAAACTCTCAAGTGGCCCTGGAAATAGTTGACCAGTACATTTTGGGCTAGCGACTCCAAAATGCTTGGTAAAGGGAGCCCTCCCCTACCTCCGTGCAAAATATGGCCCCCCAGACTAATTTGGGGCCCGAGCTATTTCCAGGGCCACTTGAGAGTTTGCGGCCCTCGGCCCGTACCATGCAGCGGGGAGTGCTGGATATTGCAGGAATCCCTGGACTCTTAGCTGGACTCTTAGCTATTCAGCAGTATCTGTATAGCGCTGCTCTGCAGTTCCTGTATTCCATAGTGGTTAGCCAAATCGACCCCTATGCAGGTCCCTGTAACAATTAAGGTCCTAAAAAAAGCATGTGGCCCCTGCCACGTTTGAGGCCCCTAGCCACCTAGGGGTCAGCTAGTATCCCTGTACCAAGTTTGGTGACCATATCCCCCCGTGATTTGGGTACCACAGGGCACTAAATTTATGGTACATTGGCCCGCTATGTTAATCCATGACTCTGATGGGGGTGGGAATTTGAGGGGGCCACAGCCCAGGCCCTGAAAGAGTCCAGGTTCCCTGAACATGTTTGGGGCCCACGTTGTGGCCCCTCCAAAATTCCCTACTGCGCCATATATTACCATAGGCTAGGCCAAACTAGCCTAAATCTAGGGCCCCACGGTAGCGGAACGATGTTGCCCAGGGGCACCAAACTTGGTATAGGGTTACTAGAGGACCCCCAGGGGCCACAAAATTTTTTGGGGGCCAATGCTTAATTTTCATGAGGACCTTCATGGGGGTGGAATTTGCCCAACCACCGCAGGACATAGGAACTGCAGAGCCAGGCTCTGCAAATATTGTTAAATAGCTAAGAGTCCAGAGATTCCTGCAGTACTCACCAATCCCCACTCCGCATTAGTGGCCGAGGGCCACACACTCCCAAGGGGCCCCCTAAAAAGCTGACCATAAAACTTCAGGCTAGCGACCTCAAAAATGTAGAGGTGTTAAAGGAAGACCTTCCCTACCTCTGGGCCTCTGGACTAATTTGGGGCCCGATCTGTGGCCCCTCAAATTCCTGATCGCGGCTGCACCATAGATTAACATAATGGGCCAGGCTAGCTTAAATGTAGGGCCCTGTGGTAGCCGAACCACGGTGCTCAGGGGCACCAAATTTGGCACATACATTTGTTTGGGGCCAATGCTTTATTTTCACAGGGACCTGCATTGGGGTAGACTTTAGCTGACCACCGCAGAATAGTCCAATGGTATCCAGCACTCCCTGCTGTGCCGTATGGCCCGGGGGCCACATACTCTCAAGGGGCCCTAGAAAAAGTTGATCAGGAAATTTTGAGCTAACAAACCCCAAAATGTTTGGGGTGGTAAAGGAAGGACCCCCCTACCTCTGGGCCAAATATGGCCCCCGGACTCATTTGGGGTCCGAGCTGTAGCCCCTCAAATTTCCAGACTAAGACTCTGCCATAGATTAACATAGCAGGCCAAGCTTCTATAAATGTAGAGCCCAAACCACGGGGGTTCAGGGCACCATACTTGGCAAACTTATACTAGAGGACCTCCAGTAGCCGCACACATTTTTTGGGGGCAATGCCTAATTTTCACAGAGACTGGCATTGTGATCGAGTTTGGCCAAATATTGCAGAACATAAGTAATGCAAAGCCCGCTTTACGGGTAATATCGGATAGCTAAGACTATGGGGATTAACTACTTGTCGACCAGGGCATAGCCCAATGATGGCTACAGCGTGGTCGGCCTATTCTGGGAGGGCGTACAGAGACATCCGAATCGCGCTTCCCACGGATTGTGTTAAAGGGCCAACGACAGGGGCCATTTACCATGTGATCGCTCCATCCAATGACAGAGCGATCATTTGTCAACAGAACGCTGCATGTCTGGTTTAGCTCTCTCTTCGCACGCTGTACACACCGATGGGCACCGCCCCTACCTCATCCATGCCCATCTCTGCCTCATCCATGCCCATCTCTGCCCTATTTATGCCCACCTGTGTCTCATGCCCATCTGTGTCTAAATCATGCCAATGAGTGCCTCCTCATTTGTGCCTCATCAGTGTGTCCCTCATCATGCAGCCTGTATCCCCCTGTCATTCAGCCTCTTTCCCCGCCGTCATTCAGCCCCTGTCCCTGCCGTCTTCCACCCTGTGTCCCCGCCGTCATGCAGTTCATGTCCCCCCGCCGTAATTTGGCCTGTGTCGGTGCCTCCGTCAGAGTCCTCCTTTACATCCAGTGTGTCTCTGTCAGAGTCCTCCTTTACATCCAGTGTGTCCCTGTCAGAGTCCTCCTTTACATCCAGTGTGTCCCTGTCAGAGTCCTCCTTTACATCTAGTGCTTCCCTATCAAAGTCCCCCTTTACATCAGTGTCCCAGTCAGAGTCCCCCTTTACATCAGTGTCCCCGTCAGAGTTCCCCTTTACATCAGTGTCCCCGTCAGAGTCCCCCTTTACATCCAGTGTCCCCGTTAGAGTCCTCCTTTACATCAGTGTCCCCGTCAGAGTTCCCCTTTACATCAGTGTCCCCGTCAGAGTCCCCCTTTACATCCAGTGTCCCCGTCAGAGTCCTCAGAGTCCCCCTTTACATCCAGTGTCCCCGTCAGAGTCCCCCTTTACATCCAGTGTCCCCGTTAGAGTCCTCCTTTACATCCGTGTCCCTATCAGAGTGCCCCGTTATGTGTCCCAGTCACATAGCTCCTTTATGACCCACGGTCAGAGTGCCCTTTTATTATTGCAGTCAGCGTGCCCCTTTAGTATTTCAGAGTGCCCCTTTAATGTGTCCCATATGAGTACTGATCGTAGTATTTCAGGGTGCCCCTTTAATGTGTCCCATATGAGTACTGATCATAGTATTTCAGAGTGCCCCTTTAATGTGTGCCATATGAGTTATATATAGCTATATATATATATAGTAACTATCTATCTATATATATATATATATATATATACTATATATATATATATATATATATATATATATAGTATATGTATATATATATATATATATATATATATATATACATACTATATATAGTATATATATATATAATATATATATACTATACTATATATATATATATACTATAATATACTATACTACTATAATATATATAATATAATATACTATATATAGTATATGTATAGTATATATATAGTATAGTGTATATATATATATATATATATACACTATATATACACTATAATATACTATATAATATACTATACTAAATATATATATATATATAATATAATATAATATATATATATATATATATATATATATATATATATATATATATATATATATATATATATATATATATATATATATATATATATATACACACACTATATATATATATATATATATATATACTATATATATATATATATATATATATACTATATATATATATATAACTATATATATATATATATATATATATATATTAGTTACATATAGCGAGTTAGAATGTTCATATGTGTAATCATCGTACAGAGCGAGTCAGAATCTGACATTAGATTCTTCCCCGCTCTGTCTCTCGTCGGATTGTGCCCCCGACGGACTGCGCACGCGCCAACCCCAGCCGACCAGCTGTTCTGACAGGGTGACGTCACTTACGGAGCATGCGCAGTCCGACCCGGGCATTATCCGACGGAGGGCATTCCTCGACACGACACCGGCAAAGATTCTGCAAGGCCTTGCTAGCTCTTAAAGGGGACTCATTGACATAATAGATTCTCATTAGGTACACATGAGGTATTGCCAGTTCTGATTTTACGAGAGTTTAAGTAATGTTTATGGTTAATACATTCAGTAGTAACCTTTACAGTTAATGCTTATGGTTCTTTCAGTCACTCTCACTCATTGAATATAATACTTTGGTGATCATGCATTTATTCCTGCAGTGTTGGTTTCCTGAGCTCCTTCATAGTAATTGGGGTTTATAGGAGTAACACTGCAATATCTGGTATTACAGAATTATTTTTGTTTTTATTAAGATGTTTGATCTACCTTTATCTCAGTAAACAGTCAAACTTGTATTTTATTGTGTCAGTGTATTCTTGTAAATCGTCGTTGAAATGTCTGAACCTATAGTGCCTAGCGGGTTGGATACTTCTCAGGGTCAGGTGAGTGCAGAGGAACTTCCACCAACCAGCAGCCCTCAAGGGGGTTGTGCTACATGGAATTTTAGTATTACTTTTTATTTTTTATTTTGTATTTTATTTTTTTTCACAAGGCTATGGGGAGATAGGAAGTGAATGTTGTCAGTAGGGCAGTGGACAGTGTCAGTAGAATGTTTGTTTTTATTATTTTATAATACTTTACAATTTTAGTTTTATTAAAAAGAAAAAGAAAATCCACAGTGCCTCTGGGAGGGATGCAGTGGATGATCTCAGTAGGGCAGTGAGTAGTGTTAGTAGAGCAGTTAATGGTGTCAGTAATTTTTTTATTAAACTTTTTCTACAAATGTATATCTTAAAATTTTAATTTTTTAATTTATTTTTTGCTTCTTGGGGGGCAGCGGATCATGTCATTTGGGCAGTGGATGTTGTCAAGAAGTTCTGTATTTTTATTATTACTTTTTTTTTTTTTTTTTACAATTTTATTTTTTACAATTTTATTTTCTTACAATTAATGTATTTTACAATTTAAATTTTTATTATTTTTTTTTTCACTTTTTAAAAAATATTTTTTTGAGACACTGGATGGTATTAGTAGGGCAATCGACAAATCAGATTTTTGTAATATTATTGTTTACAATTTAATTATTCATTATTTTCACTATGTACAATAGGTAGGACAGTGGTTTCATCAATATTTTTTTTCTTTAATTTTTTATAATTCTTTACAATTTTAATTTTTTAACAATGCAGTAAAGGGGGGGGGGGGGTGATGGATAGTGTCTGTAGGGCATGTAGGGCAGTGAACAGTGTTAGTAGAATTTTACATTCTATTATTTTATTTTCTAATATATTTTGCAATTCTCGTTTTATTTTTTTTTTTTAATATTTTTTTCTGGAAGGATTGTATAAGTGGACCAGTGAAGAGTGTCAGTAGAGCAGTGGATGGTCTGTTGTTTTTACTTTTTATTATTTTTTTTTATGTATTTGTTCACATTTAAATGTTATATGTTTTTTTGTTAGGGCAGTGGATTATGTAAGGCAGTGGATGGTGTCAGTAGTTTTTTATTTAAATTTTTACAATTTTGTTTTTTTTTAAATTTGTTTTACAATGCTTTTTTGTAGGGTGGTGTGAACAATGGCGGCTTTTTACTTTGATTTGTTTTTTTTTTTTATATTATTTTTTCAATTTTATTTGCACTTTTTTTTTAAATAACTGCACAGTGCTTGTGGGAGGGGGTAGTGGACGGTGTCAGTATGGCAGATCAGAGTATCAAGTTAACAGTGTCACTAGAGCAGTGGACAGTGTCAGTAGTGTTTTCTAATTGTATTTTATTATTATTTTTTACAATTATTTTCATAATTCTTTTCACAATGCTTTTTCTGAAAATTGGACGGTGTCAGAAGTTTAAAAAAAATGTATTATTTTTTACATTTTTTTGCAATTATTTTTCACAATTTATGTTTTTTATAATATTGTTCACAATGCTTTTAATGGGGGAGTGAAAAATGTCAGGGTTTTTTTGTTTTTATTATTTTTATTCTATTATTTTTTGTACAATTTTATTTTACCTATACAGGCAACTCAGATTACAGCGTGGAACACTTTTGTACACAGAGGAGCTCACAACAGACAGAATGGGGGAGGGGTCAGGTCAGAGCAGAGAAAATGGGGGAGGGGTCAGCTCAGCACTTATCCACATAACAGTGAAGTCAGATTGAAGCAATGTGAGTGGGGGAGGGGATGAAAGAGAGAATTTCCCTTCTACATATAGGAATCAGTTCCCAGCAAAGGGAGCGGGGGAGGGGTGTGCCAAGATTTCTACATACAGAGGATTCAGCTGAAAGCAGAGGGGGCGGGGAAGGGGGAGGGGGTGTGTCATCACTTCTCTACACAGAGGACTTCTTCAGGTGTAGCACCCTCCTAGGTAGGTGATAGTGTGAGAATAACTGATTTTTTGTAAAATCTTACCTGTAAAATTCCTTTCTCTGAGTCCTCCGACAGTCGCCGCCCCTTCATATTCGTCACAATAGGGTTATTGACCTTTGCTCCGTAGGAGTGGCTAGACAACAGAATATGTTAATATCAAAGCTTTTAGCATATCCCACCCCCAGGGGGTGGTCCCCTCAGTCAATACCCTCCTGCTTCCTGCATTCCTACCTCAGTTTCAGTAGCATAGCAGTAGAATACATAAACAAAACCCCAAAAGAGGGGCGGGGGCGGCGACTGTCGGAGGACTCAGAGAAAGGAATTTTACAGGTAAGATTTTACAAAAATTCCGTTTTCTCTTACGTCCTCCGACAGTCGCCGCCTCTTGGTGAAAACCCGCGGAGCCGAGGCAAGACCAAAGGGCAACGCCACAAATTGGTAGTGATCCTCTGCAATGGCGAATCGAAGGTACTGCTGGTGACCCTCGAAAATGGGGATGTGAAGGTACGCATCCTTCAAGTCGATGGAGGCCATGAATTCCCCCGGAACCAGGGCAGCCACCACCGAGCGCAGGGATTCCATGCGGAACTTGCGAACCCGCACAAAGCGGTTCAGAGCTTTCAAGTTCAGAATCGGACGTACCTTGCCCTCCTTTCTGGGCACAGTGAACAGATTTGAATAGAATCCCCGAAATCTGTCCCGATGAGGCACCGGAATCACCACTCCCTGAGCCCGCAGGTCCCGCACCGCCAGGTGCAGATCCCGTAAGCGCTCCGGAGACAGCTGAAGATTCGAGGGGAAAAATCTGCCCGCCGGCCGAGAGAAACTCGATCTTGTATCCAGATCGAACGATTTCCTGAACCCACCTGTCCCGAACGCGGGCCAGCCAGGGTTGAAGAAAACCGAGCAAACGTCCCCCCACCCCAGAACTGGGTGAGGGCGCCCCTTCAGGCCTCATTGTTATGGGCAGCGGACCCGGACTGGCCGGACTTCTGCTTACCTGCCCACGGCTTTTTCTGGGAGCCTTGTCCCTTGAAGGGCTTGCCCTTATAGTGCGACCGAAAGGCCCGAAAGGACCCCTGAGAGGGTCTAAACGAAGCATTCTTCTTACCGCAAACAAACTTAGACTTGTGAGTCTGGGGCAAAAGAGTGCTTTTACCCCCAGAAATACCCTTTATCAGAGTATCCAAGGATTCGCCAAAAAGGCGAGAACCCGCGTAAGGCAAATTAGCCAAAGTCTTGCAAGAAGATTGGTCAACAGACCAACATTTCAGCCAGATAAGGCGACGGTTCAACACCGCCACACTCTGCAGACGCGCAGCCAAGGGGACCAAATCTAGGTCCGCATCACACAAATACATGACACCCTGATGAATCTGATCCACCATAGCCAATGTCGTTGGCGAAGCAGAGTCAGCCACCAGAGTGCGCCTGAGCACCCGCGTCCAATCGGCAATAGCCTGGGCTGCCATAATGGAAGCAAAAATAGGCTTCAGCATAGAGCCCGCAACCGTATAAGCATGATGGGCCAGAGACTCCAATCTCCTGTACGTAGGGTCCCGGAACACCGGGGTATCCTCAGCGGGGATCGCAGTGGATTTATTCAAAATCGCCACTGCATGATCCACCTGAGGCGGCACACACCAACGCTCATCAGTGGTGTGTGTAAATGGATAACGCAGCTTGAACTTACTCGGCACAGCAAAAGGCTTCTTTATGTTGCGCCATTGCTCATCAACCGCGCGCTGAAATTCCGTAGAGCAAGGAAAAACCTGCGACGTTTTGCGTTTTCTCTGCGTCCCATAAGAGGACATCAAAGCAGGAGGACATGGTTCATCCTGCAAATGCAGCGTTTGTTTGATAGAAGCAACCAACTCATCCATGAGTGCAAGCTCTTCAGATGAGCCAGGGGGAGAATTATCAACCCCTTCCACCTCAGCCTCCCCTTCAGACCCCGCAAGGTCTAGAGAAGAACGAGACCCTGAGAAGGGCACTCCAGCCATAGCAGCCCCATCGCCCTCTGAATCAGAGGAAATGGACACCCTGGGCCTTTTTGTGGATCGATCAGCCACCAGCATCTGCACCTGAGCAGCAAGGTTAGCCACAATAGTAGCCAGATCAGCCCCCTCGGGGGAAGCAGCAGCAGCCCCCTGGCCCCCCACCAAGGAGGGAGGAAACTTGCTTTCCTGAGAATCCATGCCCCAGTAACTTAGGAAAAAAAGGAGTACTGCCCCTTTAAGGTCGCGGCGATCGCTCACCGCACTCACAGAAACACACTGACCCACCGGGCTAGGAATACAAAGGCAAGGAATACAAGGGGGCGGGGCAGGGGGAGGGGCGTGTCTGTTCTTTTCAACACAGAGGAGTCCACTCACAGCAGAAGGGGGAGGGGCAGGGGGAGGGGCGTGTCTGTTCTTTTCTACACAAAGGAGTCCGTCCACAGCAGAGGGGGCGGGGCAGGGGGAGGGGCGTGTCTGTTCTTCTCTACACAGAGGAGTCCACACACAGCAGAAGGGGGCGGGGCAGGGAGAGGGGGCGTGTCTGTTCTTTTCTACACAGAGGAGTCCGCTCACAGCAGAGGGGGCGGGGCAGGGGCGTGTCTGTTCTTTTCTACACAGAGGAGTCTGCTCACAGCAGAGGGGGCGGGGCAAGGGGAGGGGCATGTCTGTTCTTTTCTACACAGAGGAGTCAGCTCACAGCAGAAGGGGGCGGGGCAGGGAGAGGGGCGTTTCAGTAGTTTCTTCACAGAGGAGTCCACTCACAGCAGAGGGGGCAGGGAAGGGGGAGGGGCATGTCTGTTCTTTTCTACACAGAGAAGTCCGTCCACAGCAGAGGGGGTGGGGCAGGGGGAGGGGCGTGTCTGTTCTTTTCTACACAAAGGAGTCCGTCCACAGCAGAGGGGGCGGGGCAGGGGGAGGGGCGTGTCTGTTCTTTTCTACACAGAGGAGTCCGCTCACAGCAGAGGGGGTGGGGCAGGGGGAGGGGCGTGTCTGTTCTTTTCTACACAAAGGAGTCCGTCCACAGCAGAGGGGGCGGGGCAGGGGGAGGGGCGTGTCTGTTCTTTTCTACACAGAGGAGTCCACTCACAGCAGAGGGGGCGGGGCAGGGGGAGGGGCGTGTCTCTTCTTTTTTACACAGAGGAGTCCACTCACAGCAGAGGGGGCGGGGCAGGGAGAGGGGCGTGTCAGTAGTTTCTACATTGAGGACTCAGCCCATAGCAGAGATAATGGGGGAGGGGTCAGCTCATCACTTTTTCCCCTAACAGTGAAGTCAGATTGAAGTAATGGTAGTGGGGGAGGGGAGGGGAGGGGATGAAGGAGAGAATTTCCCCTCTATATATAGGAATCAGGTGACAGGAGAGGGAGCGGGGGAGGGTGTGCCAATATTTCTTCATACAGAGGACAAAGCTCAGTGAAAAGGGGGAGTTGTAAGGGGAGGGGTCATGTCAACATTTCTCTACATAGGGGATTCAGATAAAACATGGGGGGAGGGGTGAAAGTGAAGGGGGAGGGTCAGCAGTTTTTCCAGTGAGAACTCCGCTTACAGTAACACTTCTCCTATAAACAATGGTGTCAGGTTGAAGCAATGGGAGTGGGGGAGGGGTCTTCCTACAGAGGAATACCTCACAGCAGAGGGGGAGGGGCAGAGGGAGGGGCGTGTCAGCTGTGTTCTATATGGAGGAGTGAACTTACAGCAGAGTGAATGGGGGAGGGGACATCTCAATCCTTCTCTATAAACAGGGGAGTGAAATTGAAGCAATATGAGTGGGGGAGGGGATAAAAGAAAGTATTTCCCCTCTACATATAGGAATCAGGTGACAGAAGAGGGAGTGGGGGAGGGGTGTGAAGAAGAGGGAGTGGGGGAGGGGTGTGAAGAAGAGGGAGTGGGGGAGGGGTGTGAAGAAGAGGGAGTGGGGGAGGGGTGTGAAGAAGAGGGAGTGGGGGAGGGGTGTGAAGAAGAGGGAGTGGGGAAGGGGTGTGAAGAAGAGGGAGTGGGGGAGGGGTGTGAAGAATGATTTGATTCTATAAAGAACCAACGTCTGTACTCTATACCATTCCTCCATATTATTCTTCAGGCTGTGACATTGAAGTGCTCAGCAAAGTGAGGATTAGAAATAGTGTGATGTCAGCTCTGGGCGGAGTCTCCCCGCCTCCAGTGTTTATTAGGGAAGCTGATTGGCTCAGGAGGTTCTCACACTATAATACTGACATCACTATGTACATAGGTGTGCGCAGCCTAATGCACTACTGATCCCTTCATTCAGAAAGGGAGGGGGCCGGCAAATTATATATTTCCCCACTCATCCTAAAACCTCCCCACAGTAAAAGTTGGCTGGAGAGGAGGGAAGCCAGAAGAGCTGTGGGGGTAAGGGGGATGGGAGCCAGGGCAGTAGGGGGAATCTGTACTGCACAGGGTGATTAGGGTGTGCCTGGGCACACCCTGTGCGCACACCTATGGCTATGTGCAGCAAAGACTCAACAAGACATAGAAAATATCTTTTTGTAGCACCCTCCTAGGTAGGTGCTAGGTAAATGCATTGATTGCTCCTGCTGCTTATCAGGGGAGTCTGATCTATTAGTTTGCCTGTCACATGTTTCCAGGTGTGATTCACTGGGTCTAAAGGGAGTGTCACCACTGTATCCAATGAGGGAGCTTGTTGGACAGTGGAGGAAACCCAGCCAGTAGCACATCATGTTTTATGGCAGTCCCAATGGGAGGGCATTCCTGCAATGCATCCTGGGATTGATCATAAATACTGAGGGGACATGTGACAGGGTGTCTTTGGCGGGAGCAAAGTCCCAGGAAGAGGTGTATGGCTGTCTCTCCTCCTGCAGGTGTGAGGAAGGTGGTTCAGGCAGTCGGCCTATAGAACCAGGTGTGAAGCTGAGCTGCAGAGGATCCAGAGGAAAAACAGTGTCCGAGAGTACCAGGAGATTTGCCCAAGGGTCTGCCTAGGAAAGGGGACCACTCCAGAGAAGTCAGGGGATCAAGGAGCCATCTCACACAGGAAGTGTAACAGTAAAGGGGGTGACCCTGAAGAAGAGGAACAAAGGGAGTGCCAGGAAGGGCCCTGAAGATTGTTCTGCAGTACAGTACAGTTTACCTCAGACAGTTCATTTCTTACTACTTCACTGCTACTGACAAGGTGAAGCAGTGGCCTAGCCGTGACTAGTCTTATACAGTGGTACTCAGCGTTACTCAGTGCTACCCAGCATTACTCAGCGTTACTCAGTGCTACCCAGCATTACTCAGCGTTACTCAGTGCTACCCAGCATTACTCAGCGTTACTCAGTGCTACCCAGCATTACTCAGCGTTACTCAGTGCTACCCAGCATTACTCAGCGTTACTCAGTGCTACCCAGCATTACTCAGTGTTACTCAGTGCTACCCAGCATTACTCAGCGTTACTCAGTGCTACCCAGCATTACTCAGCGTTACTCAGTGCTACCCAGCATTACTCAGCGTTACTCAGTGCTACCCAGCATTACTCAGTGTTACTCAGTGCTACCCAGCATTACTCAGCGTTACTCAGTGCTACCCAGCATTACTCAGCGTTACTCAGTGCTACCCAGCATTACTCAGTGTTACTCAGTGCTACCCAGCATTACTCAGCGTTACTCAGTGCTACTCAGCATTACTCAGCGTTACTCAGTGCTACTCAGCATTACTCAGTGTTACTCAGTGCTACCCAGCATTACTCAGCGTTACTCAGCGTTACTCAGTGTTACTCAGTGTTACTCAGCGTTACTCAGTGTTACTCGGCGTTAGTGCTACCCAGCATTACTCAGCGTTACTCAGCGTTACTCAGTGTTACTCAGCGTTAGTGCTACCCAGCATTACTCAGTATTACTCAGCGTTACTCAGCGTTACTCAGCGTTAGTGCTACCCAGCATTACTCAGCGTTACTCAGCGTTACTCAGTGTTACTCAGCGTTACTCAGTGTTACTCAGCGTTACTCAGCATTACTCAGCGTTAGTGTTACTCAGCATTACTCAGCGTTACTCAGTGTTACTCAGTGTTACTCAGCGTTACTCAGTGTTACTCAGCGTTACTCAGCGTTACTCAGTGTTACTCAGTGTTACTCAGTGTTACTCAGCGTTACTCAGTGTTACTCAGTGTTACTCAGCATTACTCAGCGTTACTCAGTGCTACCCAGCATTACTCAGCGTTACTCAGTGCTACCCAGCATTACTCAGCGTTACTCAGTGCTACCCAGCATTACTCAGTGTTACTCAGTGCTACCCAGCATTACTCAGCGTTACTCAGTGCTACTCAGCATTACTCAGCGTTACTCAGTGCTACTCAGCATTACTCAGTGTTACTCAGTGCTACCCAGCATTACTCAGCGTTACTCAGCGTTACTCAGTGTTACTCAGTGTTACTCAGCGTTACTCAGTGTTACTCGGCGTTAGTGCTACCCAGCATTACTCAGCGTTACTCAGCGTTACTCAGTGTTACTCAGCGTTAGTGCTACCCAGCATTACTCAGTATTACTCAGCGTTACTCAGCGTTACTCAGCGTTAGTGCTACCCAGCATTACTCAGCGTTACTCAGCGTTACTCAGTGTTACTCAGCGTTACTCAGTGTTACTCAGCGTTACTCAGCATTAGTGTTACTCAGCGTTACTCAGCATTACTCAGCGTTACTCAGCGTTAGTGTTACTCAGCGTTACTCAGCGTTACTCAGTGTTACTCAGCGTTACTCAGCGTTACTCAGTTTTACTCAGCATTACTCAGCGTTAGTGTTACTCAGCGTTACTCAGCGTTACTCAGCGTTAGTAGTACACAGCGTTACTCAGCGTTACTCAGTGTTACTCAGCGTTACTCAGCGTTACTCAGTTACTCAGCGTTACTCAGCGTTAGTGGTACACAGCGTTACTCAGCATTACTCAGCGTTACTCAGCGTTACTCAGCGTTACTCAGCGTAAGTGGTACACAGCGTTACTCAGCGTTACATCAGTGTTACTCAGCGTTACTCAGCATTACTCAGCGTTACTCAGCGTTAGTGGTACACAGCGTTACTCAGCGTTACTCAGTGTTACTCAGTGTTACTCAGCGTTACTCAGCGTTACTCAGTTACTCAGCATTACTCAGCGTTACTCAGCGTTACTCAGCGTTAGTGGTACACAGCGTTACTCAGCGTTACTCACCGTTACATCAGTGTTACTCAGCGTTAGTGGTACACAGCGTTACTCAGCGTTACTCAGTGTTACTCAGCGTTACTCAGTTACTCAGCGTTACTCAGCGTTAGTGGCACACAGCGTTACTCAGCATTACTCAGCGTTACTCAGCGTTACTCAGCGTTAGTGGTACACAGCGTTACACAGCGTTACTCAGCGTTACATCAGTGTTACTCAGCGTTACTCAGCGTTACTCAGCGTTACTCAGCGTTACATCAGTGTTACTCAGCGTTGTCAGTATGGCAGACATCAGTGTCAGTATGGCAGACATCAGTGTCAGTATGGCAGATATCAGTGTCAGTATGGCAGGTATCAATGTCAGTAGGCAGAAATCAGTGTCAGTAGGCAGATATCAGTGTCAGTAGGCAGAAATCAGTGTCAGTATGGCAGACATCAGTGTCAGTATGGCAGACATCAGTGTCAGTATGGCAGATATCAGTGTCAGTAGGCAGATATCAGTGTCAGTATGGCAGATATCAGTGTCAGTATGGCAGATATCAGTGTCAGTAGGCAGAAATCAGTGTCAGTATGGCAGATATCAGTGTCAGTATGGCAGATATCAGTGTCCGTAGGCAGAAATCAGTGTCAGTATGGCAGATATCAGTGTCAGTATGGCAGATATCAGTGTCAGTATGGCAGACATCAGTGTCAGTAGGCAGAAATCAGTGTCAGTATGGCAGATATCAGTGTCAGTATGGCAGACATCAGTGTCAGTATGGCAGATATCAGTGTCAGTATGGCAGACATCAGTGTCAGTATGGCAGACA
This sequence comes from Pelophylax lessonae, assembly GCF_965119305.1. Classification (NCBI taxonomy): domain Eukaryota; kingdom Metazoa; phylum Chordata; class Amphibia; order Anura; family Ranidae; genus Pelophylax; species Pelophylax lessonae. Next base: position 145,200,824 of record NC_138778.1, read on the forward strand.
TCAGTGTCAGTATGGCAGATATCAGTGTCAGTAGGCAGATATCAGTGTCAGTATGGCAGATATCAGTGTCAGTATGGCAGATATCAGTGTCAGTAGGCAGAAATCAGTGTCAGTATGGCAGATATCAGTGTCAGTAGGCAGATATCAGTGTCAGTATGGCAGATATCAGTGTCAGTATGGCAGATATCAGTGTCCGTAGGCAGAAATCAGTGTCAGTATGGCAGATATCAGTGTCAGTATGGCAGATATCAGTGTCAGTATGGCAGACATCAGTGTCAGTAGGCAGAAATCAGTGTCAGTATGGCAGATATCAGTGTCAGTATGGCAGACATCAGTGTCAGTATGGCAGAAATCAGTGTCAGTAGGCAGATATCAGTGTCAGTATGGCAGATATCAGTGTCAGTATGGCAGACATCAGTGTCAGTGGGCAGAAATCAGTGTCATTAGGCAGATATCAGTGTCAGTATGGCAGATATCAGTGTCAGTATGGCAGAAATCAGTGTCAGTATGGCAGATATCAGTGTCAGTATGGCAGATATCAGTGTCAGTATGGCAGACATCAGTGTCAGTATGGCAGATATCAGTGTCAGTATGGCAGATATCAGTGTCAGTATGGCAGACATCAGTGTCAGTATGGCTGATATCAGTGTCAGTATGGCAGATATCAGTGTCAGTATGGCAGACATCAGTGTCAGTATGGCAGATATCAGTGTCAGTATGGCAGACATCAGTGTCAGTATGGCAGATATCAGTGTCCGTAGGCAGAAATCAGTGTCAGTATGGCAGATATCAGTGTCAGTATGGCAGATATCAGTGTCAGTGGGCAGAAATCAGTGTCAGTATGGCAGATATCAGTGTCAGTATGGCAGATATCAGTGTCAGTATGGCAGAAATCAGTGTCAGTATGGTAGATATCAGTGTCAGTATGGCAGATATCAGTGTCAGTATGGCAGATATCAGTGTCAGTAGGCAGAAATCAGTGTCAGTATGGCAGATATCAGTGTCAGTATGGCAGATATCAGTGTCAGTATGGCAGATATCAGTGTCAGTATGGCAGATATCAGTGTCAGTATGGCAGATATCAGTGTTAGTAGGCAGAAATCAGTGTCAGTATGGCAGATATCAGTGTCAGTATGGCAGATATCAGTGTCAGTATGGCAGACATCAGTGTCAGTATGCAGATATCAGTGTCAGTATGGCAGATATCAGTGTCAGTATGGCAGACATCAGTGTCAGTGGGCAGAAATCAGTGTCAGTATGGCAGATATCAGTGTCAGTATGGCAGATATCAGTGTTAGTAGGCAGAAATCAGTGTCAGTATGGCAGATATCAGTGTCAGTATGGCAGATATCAGTGTCAGTATGGCAGATATCAGTGTCAGTATGGCAGACATCAGTGTCAGTAGGCAGAAATCAGAGTCAGTATGGCAGATATCAGTGTCAGTATGGCAGATATCAGTGTCAGTATGGCAGACATCAGTGTCAGTATGGCAGAAATCAGTGTCAGTAGGCAGATATCAGTGTCAGTATGGCAGATATCAGTGTCAGTATGGCAGACATCAGTGTCAGTGGGCAGAAATCAGTGTCAGTATGGCAGATATCAGTGTCAGTATGGCAGATATCAGTGTCAGTATGGCAGAAATCAGTGTCAGTATGGTAGATATCAGTGTCAGTATGGCAGATATCAGTGTCAGTATGGCAGATATCAGTGTCAGTAGGCAGAAATCAGTGTCAGTATGGCAGATATCAGTGTCAGTATGGCAGATATCAGTGTCAGTAGGCAGAAATCAGTGTCAGTAGGCAGATATCAGTGTCAGTATGGCAGATATCAGTGTCAGTATGGCAGATATCAGTGTCAGTATGGCAGACATCAGTGTCAGTATGGCAGATATCAGTGTCAGTATGGCAGACATCAGTGTCAGTATGGCAGATATCAGTGTCAGTATGGCAGACATCAGTGTCAGTATGCAGATATCAGTGTCAGTATGGCAGATATCAGTGTCAGTGGGCAGAAATCAGTGTCAGTAGGCAGATATCAGTGTCAGTATGGCAGATATCAGTGTCAGTATGGCAGATATCAGTGTCAGTATGGCAGATATCAGTGTTAGTAGGCAGAAATCAGTGTCAGTATGGCAGATATCAGTGTCAGTATGGCAGATATCAGTGTCAGTATGGCAGACATCAGTGTCAGTATGCAGATATCAGTGTCAGTATGGCAGATATCAGTGTCAGTATGGCAGACATCAGTGTCAGTGGGCAGAAATCAGTGTCAGTATGGCAGATATCAGTGTCAGTATGGCAGATATCAGTGTTAGTAGGCAGAAATCAGTGTCAGTATGGCAGATATCAGTGTCAGTATGGCAGATATCAGTGTCAGTATGGCAGATATCAGTGTCAGTATGGCAGACATCAGTGTCAGTAGGCAGAAATCAGAGTCAGTATGGCAGATATCAGTGTCAGTATGGCAGATATCAGTGTCAGTATGGCAGACATCAGTGTCAGTATGGCAGAAATCAGTGTCAGTAGGCAGATATCAGTGTCAGTATGGCAGATATCAGTGTCAGTATGGCAGACATCAGTGTCAGTGGGCAGAAATCAGTGTCAGTATGGCAGATATCAGTGTCAGTATGGCAGATATCAGTGTCAGTATGGCAGAAATCAGTGTCAGTATGGTAGATATCAGTGTCAGTATGGCAGATATCAGTGTCAGTATGGCAGATATCAGTGTCAGTAGGCAGAAATCAGTGTCAGTATGGCAGATATCAGTGTCAGTATGGCAGATATCAGTGTCAGTAGGCAGAAATCAGTGTCAGTAGGCAGATATCAGTGTCAGTATGGCAGATATCAGTGTCAGTATGGCAGATATCAGTGTCAGTATGGCAGACATCAGTGTCAGTATGGCAGATATCAGTGTCAGTATGGCAGACATCAGTGTCAGTATGGCAGATATCAGTGTCAGTATGGCAGACATCAGTGTCAGTATGCAGATATCAGTGTCAGTATGGCAGATATCAGTGTCAGTGGGCAGAAATCAGTGTCAGTAGGCAGATATCAGTGTCAGTATGGCAGATATCAGTGTCAGTATGGCAGATATCAGTGTCAGTAGGCAGATATCAGTGTCAGTATGGCAGATATCAGTGTCAGTATGGCAGACATCAGTGTCAGTATGGCAGAAATCAGTGTCAGTAGGCAGATATCAGTGTCAGTATGGCAGATATCAGTGTCAGTATGGCAGACATCAGTGTCAGTATGGCAGAAATCAGTGTCAGTAGGCAGATATCAGTGTCAGTATGGCAGATATCAGTGTCAGTATGGCAGACATCAGTGTCAGTGGGCAGAAATCAGTGTCAGTATGGCAGATATCAGTGTCAGTATGGCAGATATCAGTGTCAGTATGGCAGAAATCAGTGTCAGTATGGTAGATATCAGTGTCAGTATGGCAGATATCAGTGTCAGTATGGCAGATATCAGTGTCAGTAGGCAGAAATCAGTGTCAGTATGGCAGATATCAGTGTCAGTATGGCAGATATCAGTGTCAGTAGGCAGAAATCAGTGTCAGTAGGCAGATATCAGTGTCAGTATGGCAGATATCAGTGTCAGTATGGCAGATATCAGTGTCAGTATGGCAGACATCAGTGTCAGTATGGCAGATATCAGTGTCAGTATGGCAGACATCAGTGTCAGTATGGCAGATATCAGTGTCAGTATGGCAGACATCAGTGTCAGTATGCAGATATCAGTGTCAGTATGGCAGATATCAGTGTCAGTGGGCAGAAATCAGTGTCAGTAGGCAGATATCAGTGTCAGTATGGCAGATATCAGTGTCAGTATGGCAGATATCAGTGTCAGTAGGCAGATATCAGTGTCAGTATGGCAGACATCAGTGTCAGTATGGCAGACATCAGTGTCAGTATGGCAGAAATCAGTGTCAGTAGGCAGATATCAGTGTCAGTATGGCAGATATCAGTGTCAGTATGGCAGACATCAGTGTCAGTATGGCAGATATCAGTGTCAGTATGGCAGATATCAGTGTCAGTATGGCAGATATCAGTGTCAGTATGGCAGACATCAGTGTCAGTATGGCAGAAATCAGTGTCAGTATGGCAGACATCAGTGTCAGTATGGCAGACATCATTGTCAGTAGGCAGAAATCAGTGTCAGTATGGCAGATATCAGTGTCAGTATGGCAGATATCAGTGTCAGTAGGCAGAAATCAGTGTCAGTATGGCAGATATCAGTGTCAGTATGGCAGATATCAGTGTCAGTATGGCAGATATCAGTGTCAGTAGGCAGAAATCAGTGTCAGTATGGCAGACATCAGTGTCAGTATGGCAGACATCAGTGTCAGTATGGCAGATATCAGTGTCAGTATGGCAGACATCAGTGTCAGTATGGCAGATATCAGTGTCAGTATGGCAGACATCAGTGTCAGTAGGCAGATATCAGTGTCAGTATGGCAGATATCAGTGTCAGTAGGCAGATATCAGTGTCAGTATGGCAGATATCAGTGTCAGTATGGCAGACATCAGTGTCAGTATGGCAGATATCAGTGTCAGTATGGCAGACATCAGTGTCAGTATGGCAGATATCAGTGTCAGTATGGCAGATATCAGTGTCAGTAGGCAGATATCAGTGTCAGTATGGCAGATATCAGTGTCAGTATGGCAGACATCAGTGTCAGTATGGCAGAAATCAGTGTCAGTAGGCAGATATCAGTGTCAGTATGGCAGATATCAGTGTCAGTATGGCAGACATCAGTGTCAGTGGGCAGAAATCAGTGTCAGTATGGCAGATATCAGTGTCAGTATGGCAGATATCAGTGTCAGTATGGCAGATATCAGTGTCAGTATGGCAGACATCAGTGTCAGTATGGCAGAAATCAGTGTCAGTATGGCAGACATCAGTGTCAGTATGGCAGACATCATTGTCAGTAGGCAGAAATCAGTGTCAGTATGGCAGATATCAGTGTCAGTATGGCAGATATCAGTGTCAGTAGGCAGAAATCAGTGTCAGTATGGCAGATATCAGTGTCAGTATGGCAGATATCAGTGTCAGTATGGCAGATATCAGTGTCAGTATGGCAGATATCAGTGTCAGTAGGCAGAAATCAGTGTCAGTATGGCAGACATCAGTGTCAGTATGGCAGACATCAGTGTCAGTATGGCAGATATCAGTGTCAGTATGGCAGACATCAGTGTCAGTAGGCAGATATCAGTGTCAGTATGGCAGATATCAGTGTCAGTATGGCAGATATCAGTGTCAGTAGGCAGACATCAGTGTCAGTATGGCAGACATCAGTGTCAGTATGGCAGACATCAGTGTCAGTATGGCAGATATCAGTGTCAGTATGGCAGACATCAGTGTCAGTATGGCAGATATCAGTGTCAGTATGGCAGATATCAGTGTCAGTAGGCAGAAATCAGTGTCATTATGGCAGATATCAGTGTCAGTATGGCAGATATCAGTGTCAGTAGGCAGAAATCAGTGTCAGTATGGCAGATATCAGTGTCAGTATGGCAGATATCAGTGTCAGTAGGCAGAAATCAGTGTCAGTATGGCAGATATCAGTGTCAGTATGGCAGATATCAGTGTCAGTATGGCAGATATCAGTGTCAGTAGGCAGAAATCAGTGTCAGTATGGCAGACATCAGTGTCAGTAGGCAGATATCAGTGTCAGTATGGCAGATATCAGTGTCAGTAGGCAGAAATCACTGTCAGTATGGCAGATATCAGTGTCAGTATGGCAGACATCAGTGTCAGTATGGCAGATATCAGTGTCAGTATGGCAGATATCAGTGTCAGTAGGCAGAAATCAGTGTCAGTATGGCAGATATCAGCGTCAGTATGGCAGATATCAGTGTCAGTATGGCAGACATCAGTGTCAGTATGGCAGAAATCAGTGTCAGTATGGCAGACATCAGTGTCAGTATGGCAGACATCATTGTCAGTAGGCAGAAATCAGTGTCAGTATGGCAGATATCAGTGTCAGTATGGCAGATATCAGTGTCAGTAGGCAGAAATCAGTGTCAGTATGGCAGATATCAGTGTCAGTATGGCAGATATCAGTGTCAGTATGGCAGATATCAGTGTCAGTATGGCAGATATCAGTGTCAGTAGGCAGAAATCAGTGTCAGTATGGCAGACATCAGTGTCAGTATGGCAGACATCAGTGTCAGTATGGCAGACATCAGTGTCAGTATGGCAGATATCAGTGTCAGTATGGCAGACATCAGTGTCAGTATGGCAGATATCAGTGTCAGTATGGCAGACATCAGTGTCAGTAGGCAGATATCAGTGTCAGTATGGCAGATATCAGTGTCAGTATGGCAGATATCAGTGTCAGTAGGCAGAAATCAGTGTCAGTATGGCAGATATCAGTGTCAGTATGGCAGATATCAGTGTCAGTATGGCAGATATCAGTGTCAGTGGGCAGAAATCAGTGTCAGTAGGCAGATATCAGTGTCAGTATGGCAGATATCAGTGTCAGTATGGCAGATATCAGTGTCAGTAGGCAGATATCAGTGTCAGTATGGCAGATATCAGTGTCAGTATTGCAGATATCAGTGTCAGTAGGCAGAAATCAGTGTCAGTATGGCAGACATCAGTGTCAGTAGGCAGAAATCAGTGTCAGTATGGCAGATATCAGTGTCAGTATGGCAGATATCAGTGTCAGTATGGCAGATATCAGTGTCAGTAGGCAGAAATCAGTGTCAGTATGGCAGATATCAGTGTCAGTATGGCAGATATCAGTGTCAGTATGGCAGATATCAGTGTCAGTAGGCAGATATCAGTGTCAGTATGGCAGATATCAGTGTCAGTATGGCAGATATCAGTGTCAGTATGGCAGACATCAGTGTCAGTAGGCAGATATCAGTGTCAGTATGGCAGATATCAGTGTCAGTATGGCAGATATCAGTGTCAGTATGGCAGACATCAGTGTCAGTATGGCAGATATCAGTGTCAGTATGGCAGACATCAGTGTCAGTGGGCAGAAATCAGTGTCAGTATGGCAGATATCAGTGTCAGTATGGCAGATATCAGTGTCAGTATGGCAGAAATCAGTGTCAGTATGGTAGATATCAGTGTCAGTATGGCAGATATCAGTGTCAGTATGGCAGATATCAGTGTCAGTATGGCAGATATCAGTGTCAGTAGGCAGAAATCAGTGTCAGTATGGCAGATATCAGTGTCAGTATGGCAGATATCAGTGTCAGTAGGCAGAAATCAGTGTCAGTATGGCAGATATCAGTGTCAGTATGGCAGATATCAGTGTCAGTATGGCAGATATCAGTGTCAGTAGGCAGAAATCAGTGTCAGTATGGCAGACATCAGTGTCAGTAGGCAGATATCAGTGTCAGTATGGCAGATATCAGTGTCAGTAGGCAGAAATCACTGTCAGTATGGCAGATATCAGTGTCAGTATGGCAGACATCAGTGTCAGTATGGCAGATATCAGTGTCAGTATGGCAGATATCAGTGTCAGTAGGCAGAAATCAGTGTCAGTATGGCAGATATCAGCGTCAGTATGGCAGATATCAGTGTCAGTATGGCAGACATCAGTGTCAGTATGGCAGAAATCAGTGTCAGTATGGCAGACATCAGTGTCAGTATGGCAGACATCATTGTCAGTAGGCAGAAATCAGTGTCAGTATGGCAGATATCAGTGTCAGTATGGCAGATATCAGTGTCAGTAGGCAGAAATCAGTGTCAGTATGGCAGATATCAGTGTCAGTATGGCAGATATCAGTGTCAGTATGGCAGATATCAGTGTCAGTATGGCAGATATCAGTGTCAGTAGGCAGAAATCAGTGTCAGTATGGCAGACATCAGTGTCAGTATGGCATACATCAGTGTCAGTATGGCAGATATCAGTGTCAGTATGGCAGACATCAGTGTCAGTATGGCAGATATCAGTGTCAGTATGGCAGACATCAGTGTCAGTAGGCAGATATCAGTGTCAGTATGGCAGATATCAGTGTCAGTATGGCAGATATCAGTGTCAGTAGGCAGAAATCAGTGTCAGTATGGCAGATATCAGTGTCAGTATGGCAGATATCAGTGTCAGTATGGCAGATATCAGTGTCAGTGGGCAGAAATCAGTGTCAGTAGGCAGATATCAGTGTCAGTATGGCAGATATCAGTGTCAGTATGGCAGATATCAGTGTCAGTAGGCAGATATCAGTGTCAGTATGGCAGATATCAGTGTCAGTATTGCAGATATCAGTGTCAGTAGGCAGAAATCAGTGTCAGTATGGCAGACATCAGTGTCAGTAGGCAGAAATCAGTGTCAGTATGGCAGATATCAGTGTCAGTATGGCAGATATCAGTGTCAGTATGGCAGATATCAGTGTCAGTAGGCAGAAATCAGTGTCAGTATGGCAGATATCAGTGTCAGTATGGCAGATATCAGTGTCAGTATGGCAGATATCAGTGTCAGTAGGCAGATATCAGTGTCAGTATGGCAGATATCAGTGTCAGTATGGCAGATATCAGTGTCAGTATGGCAGACATCAGTGTCAGTAGGCAGATATCAGTGTCAGTATGGCAGATATCAGTGTCAGTATGGCAGATATCAGTGTCAGTATGGCAGACATCAGTGTCAGTATGGCAGATATCAGTGTCAGTATGGCAGACATCAGTGTCAGTGGGCAGAAATCAGTGTCAGTATGGCAGATATCAGTGTCAGTATGGCAGATATCAGTGTCAGTATGGCAGAAATCAGTGTCAGTATGGTAGATATCAGTGTCAGTATGGCAGATATCAGTGTCAGTATGGCAGATATCAGTGTCAGTAGGCAGAAATCAGTGTCAGTATGGCAGATATCAGTGTCAGTATGGCAGATATCAGTGTCAGTAGGCAGAAATCAGTGTCAGTAGGCAGATATCAGTGTCAGTATGGCAGATATCAGTGTCAGTATGGCAGATATCAGTGTCAGTATGGCAGACATCAGTGTCAGTATGGCAGATATCAGTGTCAGTATGGCAGACATCAGTGTCAGTATGGCAGATATCAGTGTCAGTATGGCAGACATCAGTGTCAGTATGCAGATATCAGTGTCAGTATGGCAGATATCAGTGTCAGTGGGCAGAAATCAGTGTCAGTAGGCAGATATCAGTGTCAGTATGGCAGATATCAGTGTCAGTATGGCAGATATCAGTGTCAGTAGGCAGATATCAGTGTCAGTATGGCAGATATCAGTGTCAGTATGGCAGACATCAGTGTCAGTATGGCAGAAATCAGTGTCAGTAGGCAGATATCAGTGTCAGTATGGCAGATATCAGTGTCAGTATGGCAGACATCAGTGTCAGTATGGCAGATATCAGTGTCAGTATGGCAGATATCAGTGTCAGTATGGCAGATATCAGTGTCAGTATGGCAGACATCAGTGTCAGTATGGCAGAAATCAGTGTCAGTATGGCAGACATCAGTGTCAGTATGGCAGACATCATTGTCAGTAGGCAGAAATCAGTGTCAGTATGGCAGATATCAGTGTCAGTATGGCAGATATCAGTGTCAGTAGGCAGAAATCAGTGTCAGTATGGCAGATATCAGTGTCAGTATGGCAGATATCAGTGTCAGTATGGCAGATATCAGTGTCAGTAGGCAGAAATCAGTGTCAGTATGGCAGACATCAGTGTCAGTATGGCAGACATCAGTGTCAGTATGGCAGATATCAGTGTCAGTATGGCAGACATCAGTGTCAGTATGGCAGATATCAGTGTCAGTATGGCAGACATCAGTGTCAGTAGGCAGATATCAGTGTCAGTATGGCAGATATCAGTGTCAGTAGGCAGATATCAGTGTCAGTATGGCAGATATCAGTGTCAGTATGGCAGACATCAGTGTCAGTATGGCAGATATCAGTGTCAGTATGGCAGACATCAGTGTCAGTATGGCAGATATCAGTGTCAGTATGGCAGATATCAGTGTCAGTAGGCAGATATCAGTGTCAGTATGGCAGATATCAGTGTCAGTATGGCAGACATCAGTGTCAGTATGGCAGAAATCAGTGTCAGTAGGCAGATATCAGTGTCAGTATGGCAGATATCAGTGTCAGTATGGCAGACATCAGTGTCAGTGGGCAGAAATCAGTGTCAGTATGGCAGATATCAGTGTCAGTATGGCAGATATCAGTGTCAGTATGGCAGATATCAGTGTCAGTATGGCAGACATCAGTGTCAGTATGGCAGAAATCAGTGTCAGTATGGCAGACATCAGTGTCAGTATGGCAGACATCATTGTCAGTAGGCAGAAATCAGTGTCAGTATGGCAGATATCAGTGTCAGTATGGCAGATATCAGTGTCAGTAGGCAGAAATCAGTGTCAGTATGGCAGATATCAGTGTCAGTATGGCAGATATCAGTGTCAGTATGGCAGATATCAGTGTCAGTATGGCAGATATCAGTGTCAGTAGGCAGAAATCAGTGTCAGTATGGCAGACATCAGTGTCAGTATGGCAGACATCAGTGTCAGTATGGCAGATATCAGTGTCAGTATGGCAGACATCAGTGTCAGTAGGCAGATATCAGTGTCAGTATGGCAGATATCAGTGTCAGTATGGCAGATATCAGTGTCAGTAGGCAGACATCAGTGTCAGTATGGCAGACATCAGTGTCAGTATGGCAGACATCAGTGTCAGTATGGCAGATATCAGTGTCAGTATGGCAGACATCAGTGTCAGTATGGCAGATATCAGTGTCAGTATGGCAGATATCAGTGTCAGTAGGCAGAAATCAGTGTCATTATGGCAGATATCAGTGTCAGTATGGCAGATATCAGTGTCAGTAGGCAGAAATCAGTGTCAGTATGGCAGATATCAGTGTCAGTATGGCAGATATCAGTGTCAGTAGGCAGAAATCAGTGTCAGTATGGCAGATATCAGTGTCAGTATGGCAGATATCAGTGTCAGTATGGCAGATATCAGTGTCAGTAGGCAGAAATCAGTGTCAGTATGGCAGACATCAGTGTCAGTAGGCAGATATCAGTGTCAGTATGGCAGATATCAGTGTCAGTAGGCAGAAATCACTGTCAGTATGGCAGATATCAGTGTCAGTATGGCAGACATCAGTGTCAGTATGGCAGATATCAGTGTCAGTATGGCAGATATCAGTGTCAGTAGGCAGAAATCAGTGTCAGTATGGCAGATATCAGCGTCAGTATGGCAGATATCAGTGTCAGTATGGCAGACATCAGTGTCAGTATGGCAGAAATCAGTGTCAGTATGGCAGACATCAGTGTCAGTATGGCAGACATCATTGTCAGTAGGCAGAAATCAGTGTCAGTATGGCAGATATCAGTGTCAGTATGGCAGATATCAGTGTCAGTAGGCAGAAATCAGTGTCAGTATGGCAGATATCAGTGTCAGTATGGCAGATATCAGTGTCAGTATGGCAGATATCAGTGTCAGTATGGCAGATATCAGTGTCAGTAGGCAGAAATCAGTGTCAGTATGGCAGAAATCAGTGTCAGTATGGCAGACATCAGTGTCAGTATGGCAGACATCAGTGTCAGTATGGCAGATATCAGTGTCAGTATGGCAGACATCAGTGTCAGTATGGCAGATATCAGTGTCAGTATGGCAGACATCAGTGTCAGTAGGCAGATATCAGTGTCAGTATGGCAGATATCAGTGTCAGTATGGCAGATATCAGTGTCAGTAGGCAGAAATCAGTGTCAGTATGGCAGATATCAGTGTCAGTATGGCAGATATCAGTGTCAGTATGGCAGATATCAGTGTCAGTGGGCAGAAATCAGTGTCAGTAGGCAGATATCAGTGTCAGTATGGCAGATATCAGTGTCAGTATGGCAGATATCAGTGTCAGTAGGCAGATATCAGTGTCAGTATGGCAGATATCAGTGTCAGTATTGCAGATATCAGTGTCAGTAGGCAGAAATCAGTGTCAGTATGGCAGACATCAGTGTCAGTAGGCAGAAATCAGTGTCAGTATGGCAGATATCAGTGTCAGTATGGCAGATATCAGTGTCAGTATGGCAGATATCAGTGTCAGTAGGCAGAAATCAGTGTCAGTATGGCAGATATCAGTGTCAGTATGGCAGATATCAGTGTCAGTATGGCAGATATCAGTGTCAGTAGGCAGATATCAGTGTCAGTATGGCAGATATCAGTGTCAGTATGGCAGATATCAGTGTCAGTATGGCAGACATCAGTGTCAGTAGGCAGATATCAGTGTCAGTATGGCAGATATCAGTGTCAGTATGGCAGATATCAGTGTCAGTATGGCAGACATCAGTGTCAGTATGGCAGATATCAGTGTCAGTATGGCAGATATCAGTGTCAGTATGGCAGATATCAGTGTCAGTAGGCAGACATCAGTGTCAGTATGGCAGATATCAGTGTCAGTATGGCAGATATCAGTGTCAGTAGGCAGAAATCAGTGTCAGTATGGCAGATATCAGTGTCAGTATGGCAGATATCAGTGTCAGTATGGCAGATATCAGTGTCAGTAGGCAGAAATCAGTGTCAGTATGGCAGACATCAGTGTCAGTAGGCAGATATCAGTGTCAGTATGGCAGATATCAGTGTCAGTAGGCAGAAATCAGTGTCAGTATGGCAGATATCAGTGTCAGTATGGCAGATATCAGTGTCAGTAGGCAGAAATCAGTGTCAGTATGGCAGATATCAGTGTCAGTATGGCAGATATCAGTGTCAGTATGGCAGATATCAGTGTCAGTAGGCAGACATCAGTGTCAGTATGGCAGACATCAGTGTCAGTATGGCAGACATCAGTGTCAGTATGGCAGATATCAGTGTCAGTATGGCAGACATCAGTGTCAGTATGGCAGATATCAGTGTCAGTATGGCAGATATCAGTGTCAGTATGGCAGATATCAGTGTCAGTAGGCAGAAATCAGTGTCAGTAGGCAGATATCAGTGTCAGTATGGCAGATATCAGTGTCAGTAGGCAGAAATCAGTGTCAGTATGGCAGATATCAGTGTCAGTATGGCAGATATCAGTGTCAGTAGGCAGAAATCAGTGTCAGTATGGCAGATATCAGTGTCAGTATGGCAGATATCAGTGTCAGTATGGCAGATATCAGTGTCAGTAGGCAGACATCAGTGTCAGTATGGCAGACATCAGTGTCAGTATGGCAGACATCAGTGTCAGTATGGCAGATATCAGTGTCAGTATGGCAGATATCAGTGTCAGTATGGCAGACATCAGTGTCAGTATGGCAGATATCAGTGTCAGTATGGCAGATATCAGTGTCAGTATGGCAGATATCAGTGTCAGTAGGCAGATATCAGTGTCAGTATGGCAGATATCAGTGTCAGTATGGCAGAAATCAGTGTCAGTATGGCAGACATCAGTGTCAGTATGGCAGACATCAGTGTCAGTAGGCAGAAATCAGTGTCAGTATGGCAGATATCAGTGTCAGTATGGCAGATATCAGTGTAGTAGGCAGAAATCAGTGTCAGTATGGCAGATATCAGTGTCAGTATGGCAGATATCAGTGTCAGTATGGCAGATATCAGTGTCAGTATGGCAGACATCAGTGTCAGTAGGCAGAAATCAGTGTCAGTAGGCAGATATCAGTGTCAGTATGGCAGATATCAGTGTCAGTATGGCAGACATCAGTGTCAGTGGGCAGAAATCAGTGTCAGTATGGCAGACATCAGTGTCAGTATGGCAGATATCAGTGTCAGTATGGCAGATATCAGTGTCAGTATGGCAGACATCAGTGTCAGTATGGCAGAAATCAGTGTCAGTATGGCAGACATCAGTGTCAGTATGGCAAGATATCAAGTGTCAGTATGGCAGATATCAGTGTCAGTATGGCAGATATCAGTGTCAGTATGGCAGATATCAGTGTCAGTATGGCAGACATCAGTGTCAGTATGGCAGAAATCAGTGTCAGTAGGCAGATATCAGTGTCAGTATGGCAGATATCAGTGTCAGTATGGCAGACATCAGTGTCAGTATGGCAGAAATCAGTGTCAGTATGGCAGATATCAGTGTCAGTATGGCAGATATCAGTGTCAGTATGGCAGAAATCAGTGTCAGTATGGCAGATATCAGTGTCAGTATGGCAGAAATCAGTGTCAGTATGGCAGATATCAGTGTCAGTATGGCAGATATCAGTGTCAGTATGGCAGATATCAGTGTCAGTATGGCAGATATCAGTGTCAGTATGGCAGATATCAGTGTCAGTAGGCAGATATCAGTGTCAGTATGGCAGATATCAGTGTCAGTATGGCAGATATCAGTGTCAGTATGGCAGACATCAGTGTCAGTATGGCAGATATCAGTGTCAGTTTGGCAAGTCAACATCAGTGTCAGTATGGCAGATATCAGTGTCAGTATGGCAGATATCAGTGTCAGTATGGCAGATATCAGTGTCAGTATGGCAGATATCAGTGTCAGTATGGCAGATATCAGTGTCAGTAGGCAGATATCAGTGTCAGTATGGCAGATATCAGTGTCAGTATGGCAGATATCAGTGTCAGTATGGCAGACATCAGTGTCAGTATGGCAGATATCAGTGTCAGTATGGCAGATATCAGTGTCAGTATGGCAGATATCAGTGTCAGTATGGCAGATATCAGTGTCAGTAGGCAGAACATCAGTGTCAGTATGGCAGATATCAGTGTCAGTATGGCAGATATCAGTGTCAGTAGGCAGAAATCAGTGTCAGTATGGCAGATATCAGTGTCAGTATGGCAGATATCAGTGTCAGTATGGCAGATATCAGTGTCAGTAGGCAGAAATCAGTGTCAGTAGGCAGACATCAGTGTCAGTAGGCAGATATCAGTGTCAGTATGGCAGATATCAGTGTCAGTAGGCAGAAATCAGTGTCAGTATGGCAGATATCAGTGTCAGTATGGCAGATATCAGTGTCAGTAGGCAGAAAATCAGTGTCAGTATGGCAGATATCAGTGTCAGTATGGCAGATATCAGTGTCAGTAGGCAGACATCAGTGTCAGTATGGCAGACATCAGTGTCAGTATGGCAGACATCAGTGTCAGTATGGCAGATATCAGTGTCAGTAGGCAGACATCAGTGTCAGTATGGCAGATATCAGTGTCAGTATGGCAGATATCAGTGTCAGTATGGCAGATATCAGTGTCAGTAGGCAGAAATCAGTGTCAGTAGGCAGATATCAGTGTCAGTATGGCAGATATCAGTGTCAGTAGGCAGAAATCAGTGTCAGTATGGCAGATATCAGTGTCAGTATGGCAGATATCAGGTCAGTAGGCA
>NC_138778.1:145216240-145358740 GCF_965119305.1 Pelophylax lessonae
CAGCCAATCAACAATCGTTTAACTGGTGTGCCTTAAGCCATCCCAGCCATGCCTGCAAATGTCTCAGTAGCTGTGATTGGCCGTCTGAAGCATGTGACCAAGTCTTTATAAGTTCGAGGCAGCCGCAGCGGCGTCATTATGCTGCTTAGATTCAGGGACAGAGCACACATCAACGTGCTGGCTGCTGATTAGGGAAAGATAGGCAGGAAAAAACCATTTGTGTCCGGATAGAATTGAGGGACAGGTCGGAGTGTTTAGGCAGGGCGAGTTGTAGGCATTTTAGGGATAGAGTCTGCTGAATTATAGGGTCAGTGTCTTCTACAAACTACAATCGATATTGCTGTGTGGGGGGTGGGGTCTGCACTCAATCCTGATCTACGATCTCTTCTCAATCCTGTTAGGGACAGAGTCTGCTGAATTTTAGGGAAACTGTGTTCTACAAACTACAATCGATATTGCTGTGTGGTGTGGGATTGGAGATAGGCAGGTGTCAGTGATCCACATCCATTTTTCTGTGTGTGAGCTGCAGTGAACACAATCTTTTTGGGCTGCAGTGAACACAATCTTTTTGGGCTGCAGTGAACACAATCTTTTTGGGCTGCAGTGAACACAATCTTTTTGGGCTGCAGTGAACACAATCTTTTTGGGGTGCAGTGAACAAAATCTTTTTGGGGTGCAGTGAACACAATCCTTTTTGGTGTGCAGTGAACACAATCTTTGTGGGGTGCAGTGAACAAAATCCTTTGTGGGGTGCAGTGAACACAATCTTTTTGGGGTGCAGTGAACAAAATCCTTTTTGGGGTGCAGTGAACAACATCCTTTTTGGGGTGCAGTGAACACAATCTTTTTGGGGTGCAGTGAACAAAATCCTTTGTGGGGTGCAGTGAACACAATCTTTTTGGGGTGCAGTGAACACAATCTTTTTGGGGTGGAGTGAACAACATCCTTTTTGGGGTGCAGTGAACAAAATCCTTTTTGGGGTGCAGTGAACAAAATCATTTTTGGGGTGCAGTGAACACAATCTTTTTGGGGTGCAGTGAACACAATCTTTGTGGGGTGCAGTGAACACAATCTTTTTGGGGTGGAGTGAACAACATCCTTTTTGGGGTGCAGTGAACAACATCCTTTTTGGGGTGCAGTGAACACAATCTTTTTGGGGTGCAGTGAACACAATCTTTGTGGGGTACAGTGAACAGAATCTTTGTGGGGTGCAGTGAACACAATCTTTGGGGGGTACAGTGAACACAATCTTTTTGGGGTGCAGTGAACACAATCTTTGTGGGGTGCAGTGAACACAATCATTGTGGGGTGCAGTGAACTCAATCTTTGTGGGGTACAGTGAACACAATCTCATACTTCTGAAGGTTTGAGGGTGCTGCCTGTTCCATACTCCCCCTACTCCTCATCTAGCCTTTTAGGGGTACAAACAATAGTAATTGGGGCCTAGTGTGGTTGTGTACGTGTGATATACATACACTTTTTTGGGATCATATTTTCTATTCCGCTATTTAATCAAAAACCTTTGGGGATCAGTTAAATTGGGGGATAGTCTGTGTTGGTACGTGTGAGAGAGATCCACCTTTCCAAGTTGTTGGGGTTCATCTCATACTTCTGAAGGTTTGAGGGTGCTGCCTGTTCCATACTCCCCCTACTCCTAGCCTTTTAGGGGTACAAACAATAGTAATTGGGGCCTAGTGTGGTTGTGTACGTGTGATATACATACACTTTTTTGGGATCATATTTTCTATTCCGCTATTTAATCAAAAACCTTTGGGGATCAGTTAAATTGGGGGATAGTCTGTGTTGGTACGTGTGAGAGAGATCCACCTTTCCAAGTTGTTGGGGTTCATCTCATACTTCTGAAGGTTTGAGGGTGCTGCCTGTTCCATACTCCCCCTACTCCTAGCCTTTTAGGGGTACAAACAATAGTAATTGGGGCCTAGTGTGGTTGTGTACGTGTGATATACATACACTTTTTTGGGATCATATTTTCTATTCCGCTATTTAATCAAAAACCTTTGGGGATCAGTTAAATTGGGGGATAGTCTGTGTTGGTACGTGTGAGAGAGATCCACCTTTCCAAGTTGTTGGGGTTCATCTCATACTTCTGAAGGTTTGAGGGTGCTGCCTGTTCCATACTCCCCCTACTCCTAGCCTTTTAGGGGTACAAACAATAGTAATTGGGGCCTAGTGTGGTTGTGTACGTGTGATATACATACACTTTTTTGGGATCATATTTTCTATTCCGCTATTTAATCAAAAACCTTTGGGGATCAGTTAAATTGGGGGATAGTCTGTGTTGGTACGTGTGAGAGAGATCCACCTTTCCAAGTTGTTGGGGTTCATCTCATACTTCTGAAGGTTTGAGGGTGCTGCCTGTTCCATACTCCCCCTACTCCTAGCCTTTTAGGGGTACAAACAATAGTAATTGGGGCCTAGTGTGGTTGTGTACGTGTGATATACATACACTTTTTTGGGATCATATTTTCTATTCCGCTATTTAATCAAAAACCTTTGGGGATCAGTTAAATTGGGGGATAGTCTGTGTTGGTACGTGTGAGAGAGATCCACCTTTCCAAGTTGTTGGGGTTCATCTCATACTTCTGAAGGTTTGAGGGTGCTGCCTGTTCCATACTCCCCCTACTCCTAGCCTTTTAGGGGTACAAACAATAGTAATTGGGGCCTAGTGTGGTTGTGTACGTGTGATATACATACACTTTTTTGGGATCATATTTTCTATTCCGCTATTTAATCAAAAACCTTTGGGGATCAGTTAAATTGGGGGATAGTCTGTGTTGGTACGTGTGAGAGAGATCCACCTTTCCAAGTTGTTGGGGTTCATCTCATACTTCTGAAGGTTTGAGGGTGCTGCCTGTTCCATACTCCCCCTACTCCTAGCCTTTTAGGGGTACAAACAATAGTAATTGGGGCCTAGTGTGGTTGTGTACGTGTGATATACATACACTTTTTTGGGATCATATTTTCTATTCCGCTATTTAATCAAAAACCTTTGGGGATCAGTTAAATTGGGGGATAGTCTGTGTTGGTACGTGTGAGAGAGATCCACCTTTCCAAGTTGTTGGGGTTCATCTCATACTTCTGAAGGTTTGAGGGTGCTGCCTGTTCCATACTCCCCCTACTCCTAGCCTTTTAGGGGTACAAACAATAGTAATTGGGGCCTAGTGTGGTTGTGTACGTGTGATATACATACACTTTTTTGGGATCATATTTTCTATTCCGCTATTTAATCAAAAACCTTTGGGGATCAGTTAAATTGGGGGATAGTCTGTGTTGGTACGTGTGAGAGAGATCCACCTTTCCAAGTTGTTGGGGTTCATCTCATACTTCTGAAGGTTTGAGGGTGCTGCCTGTTCCATACTCCCCCTACTCCTAGCCTTTTAGGGGTACAAACAATAGTAATTGGGGCCTAGTGTGGTTGTGTACGTGTGATATACATACACTTTTTTGGGATCATATTTTCTATTCCGCTATTTAATCAAAAACCTTTGGGGATCAGTTAAATTGGGGGATAGTCTGTGTTGGTACGTGTGAGAGAGATCCACCTTTCCAAGTTGTTGGGGTTCATCTCATACTTCTGAAGGTTTGAGGGTGCTGCCTGTTCCATACTCCCCCTACTCCTAGCCTTTTAGGGGTACAAACAATAGTAATTGGGGCCTAGTGTGGTTGTGTACGTGTGATATACATACACTTTTTTGGGATCATATTTTCTATTCCGCTATTTAATCAAAAACCTTTGGGGATCAGTTAAATTGGGGGATAGTCTGTGTTGGTACGTGTGAGAGAGATCCACCTTTCCAAGTTGTTGGGGTTCATCTCATACTTCTGAAGGTTTGAGGGTGCTGCCTGTTCCATACTCCCCCTACTCCTAGCCTTTTAGGGGTACAAACAATAGTAATTGGGGCCTAGTGTGGTTGTGTACGTGTGATATACATACACTTTTTTGGGATCATATTTTCTATTCCGCTATTTAATCAAAAACCTTTGGGGATCAGTTAAATTGGGGGATAGTCTGTGTTGGTACGTGTGAGAGAGATCCACCTTTCCAAGTTGTTGGGGTTCATCTCATACTTCTGAAGGTTTGAGGGTGCTGCCTGTTCCATACTCCCCCTACTCCTAGCCTTTTAGGGGTACAAACAATAGTAATTGGGGCCTAGTGTGGTTGTGTACGTGTGATATACATACACTTTTTTGGGATCATATTTTCTATTCCGCTATTTAATCAAAAACCTTTGGGGATCAGTTAAATTGGGGGATAGTCTGTGTTGGTACGTGTGAGAGAGATCCACCTTTCCAAGTTGTTGGGGTTCATCTCATACTTCTGAAGGTTTGAGGGTGCTGCCTGTTCCATACTCCCCCTACTCCTAGCCTTTTAGGGGTACAAACAATAGTAATTGGGGCCTAGTGTGGTTGTGTACGTGTGATATACATACACTTTTTTGGGATCATATTTTCTATTCCGCTATTTAATCAAAAACCTTTGGGGATCAGTTAAATTGGGGGATAGTCTGTGTTGGTACGTGTGAGAGAGATCCACCTTTCCAAGTTGTTGGGGTTCATCTCATACTTCTGAAGGTTTGAGGGTGCTGCCTGTTCCATACTCCCCCTACTCCTAGCCTTTTAGGGGTACAAACAATAGTAATTGGGGCCTAGTGTGGTTGTGTACGTGTGATATACATACACTTTTTTGGGATCATATTTTCTATTCCGCTATTTAATCAAAAACCTTTGGGGATCAGTTAAATTGGGGGATAGTCTGTGTTGGTACGTGTGAGAGAGATCCACCTTTCCAAGTTGTTGGGGTTCATCTCATACTTCTGAAGGTTTGAGGGTGCTGCCTGTTCCATACTCCCCCTACTCCTAGCCTTTTAGGGGTACAAACAATAGTAATTGGGGCCTAGTGTGGTTGTGTACGTGTGATATACATACACTTTTTTGGGATCATATTTTCTATTCCGCTATTTAATCAAAAACCTTTGGGGATCAGTTAAATTGGGGGATAGTCTGTGTTGGTACGTGTGAGAGAGATCCACCTTTCCAAGTTGTTGGGGTTCATCTCATACTTCTGAAGGTTTGAGGGTGCTGCCTGTTCCATACTCCCCCTACTCCTAGCCTTTTAGGGGTACAAACAATAGTAATTGGGGCCTAGTGTGGTTGTGTACGTGTGATATACATACACTTTTTTGGGATCATATTTTCTATTCCGCTATTTAATCAAAAACCTCTGGGGATCAGTTAAATTGGGGGATAGTCTGTGTTGGTACGTGTGAGAGAGATCCACCTTTCCAAGTTGTTGGGGTTCATCTCATACTTCTGAAGGTTTGAGGGTGCTGCCTGTTCCATACTCCCCCTACTCCTAGCCTTTTAGGGGTACAAACAATAGTAATTGGGGCCTAGTGTGGTTGTGTACGTGTGATATACATACACTTTTTTGGGATCATATTTTCTATTCCGCTATTTAATCAAAAACCTTTGGGGATCAGTTAAATTGGGGGATAGTCTGTGTTGGTACGTGTGAGAGAGATCCACCTTTCCAAGTTGTTGGGGTTCATCTCATACTTCTGAAGGTTTGAGGGTGCTGCCTGTTCCATACTCCCCCTACTCCTAGCCTTTTAGGGGTACAAACAATAGTAATTGGGGCCTAGTGTGGTTGTGTACGTGTGATATACATACACTTTTTTGGGATCATATTTTCTATTCCGCTATTTAATCAAAAACCTCTGGGGATCAGTTAAATTGGGGGATAGTCTGTGTTGGTACGTGTGAGAGAGATCCACCTTTCCAAGTTGTTGGGGTTCATCTCATACTTCTGAAGGTTTGAGGGTGCTGCCTGTTCCATACTCCCCCTACTCCTAGCCTTTTAGGGGTACAAACAATAGTAATTGGGGCCTAGTGTGGTTGTGTACGTGTGATATACATACACTTTTTTGGGATCATATTTTCTATTCCGCTATTTAATCAAAAACCTTTGGGGATCAGTTAAATTGGGGGATAGTCTGTGTTGGTACGTGTGAGAGAGATCCACCTTTCCAAGTTGTTGGGGTTCATCTCATACTTCTGAAGGTTTGAGGGTGCTGCCTGTTCCATACTCCCCCTACTCCTAGCCTTTTAGGGGTACAAACAATAGTAATTGGGGCCTAGTGTGGTTGTGTACGTGTGATATACATACACTTTTTTGGGATCATATTTTCTATTCCGCTATTTAATCAAAAACCTTTGGGGATCAGTTAAATTGGGGGATAGTCTGTGTTGGTACGTGTGAGAGAGATCCACCTTTCCAAGTTGTTGGGGTTCATCTCATACTTCTGAAGGTTTGAGGGTGCTGCCTGTTCCATACTCCCCCTACTCCTAGCCTTTTAGGGGTACAAACAATAGTAATTGGGGCCTAGTGTGGTTGTGTACGTGTGATATACATACACTTTTTTGGGATCATATTTTCTATTCCGCTATTTAATCAAAAACCTTTGGGGATCAGTTAAATTGGGGGATAGTCTGTGTTGGTACGTGTGAGAGAGATCCACCTTTCCAAGTTGTTGGGGTTCATCTCATACTTCTGAAGGTTTGAGGGTGCTGCCTGTTCCATACTCCCCCTACTCCTAGCCTTTTAGGGGTACAAACAATAGTAATTGGGGCCTAGTGTGGTTGTGTACGTGTGATATACATACACTTTTTTGGGATCATATTTTCTATTCCGCTATTTAATCAAAAACCTTTGGGGATCAGTTAAATTGGGGGATAGTCTGTGTTGGTACGTGTGAGAGAGATCCACCTTTCCAAGTTGTTGGGGTTCATCTCATACTTCTGAAGGTTTGAGGGTGCTGCCTGTTCCATACTCCCCCTACTCCTAGCCTTTTAGGGGTACAAACAATAGTAATTGGGGCCTAGTGTGGTTGTGTACGTGTGATATACATACACTTTTTTGGGATCATATTTTCTATTCCGCTATTTAATCAAAAACCTTTGGGGATCAGTTAAATTGGGGGATAGTCTGTGTTGGTACGTGTGAGAGAGATCCACCTTTCCAAGTTGTTGGGGTTCATCTCATACTTCTGAAGGTTTGAGGGTGCTGCCTGTTCCATACTCCCCCTACTCCTAGCCTTTTAGGGGTACAAACAATAGTAATTGGGGCCTAGTGTGGTTGTGTACGTGTGATATACATACACTTTTTTGGGATCATATTTTCTATTCCGCTATTTAATCAAAAACCTTTGGGGATCAGTTAAATTGGGGGATAGTCTGTGTTGGTACGTGTGAGAGAGATCCACCTTTCCAAGTTGTTGGGGTTCATCTCATACTTCTGAAGGTTTGAGGGTGCTGCCTGTTCCATACTCCCCCTACTCCTAGCCTTTTAGGGGTACAAACAATAGTAATTGGGGCCTAGTGTGGTTGTGTACGTGTGATATACATACACTTTTTTGGGATCATATTTTCTATTCCGCTATTTAATCAAAAACCTCTGGGGATCAGTTAAATTGGGGGATAGTCTGTGTTGGTACGTGTGAGAGAGATCCACCTTTCCAAGTTGTTGGGGTTCATCTCATACTTCTGAAGGTTTGAGGGTGCTGCCTGTTCCATACTCCCCCTACTCCTAGCCTTTTAGGGGTACAAACAATAGTAATTGGGGCCTAGTGTGGTTGTGTACGTGTGATATACATACACTTTTTTGGGATCATATTTTCTATTCCGCTATTTAATCAAAAACCTTTGGGGATCAGTTAAATTGGGGGATAGTCTGTGTTGGTACGTGTGAGAGAGATCCACCTTTCCAAGTTGTTGGGGTTCATCTCATACTTCTGAAGGTTTGAGGGTGCTGCCTGTTCCATACTCCCCCTACTCCTAGCCTTTTAGGGGTACAAACAATAGTAATTGGGGCCTAGTGTGGTTGTGTACGTGTGATATACATACACTTTTTTGGGATCATATTTTCTATTCCGCTATTTAATCAAAAACCTCTGGGGATCAGTTAAATTGGGGGATAGTCTGTGTTGGTACGTGTGAGAGAGATCCACCTTTCCAAGTTGTTGGGGTTCATCTCATACTTCTGAAGGTTTGAGGGTGCTGCCTGTTCCATACTCCCCCTACTCCTAGCCTTTTAGGGGTACAAACAATAGTAATTGGGGCCTAGTGTGGTTGTGTACATGTGATATACATACACTTTTTTGGGATCATATTTTCTATTCCGCTATTTAATCAAAAACCTTTGGGGATCAGTTAAATTGGGGGATAGTCTGTGTTGGTACGTGTGAGAGAGATCCACCTTTCCAAGTTGTTGGGGTTCATCTCATACTTCTGAAGGTTTGAGGGTGCTGCCTGTTCCATACTCCCCCTACTCCTAGCCTTTTAGGGGTACAAACAATAGTAATTGGGGCCTAGTGTGGTTGTGTACGTGTGATATACATACACTTTTTTGGGATCATATTTTCTATTCCGCTATTTAATCAAAAACCTTTGGGGATCAGTTAAATTGGGGGATAGTCTGTGTTGGTACGTGTGAGAGAGATCCACCTTTCCAAGTTGTTGGGGTTCATCTCATACTTCTGAAGGTTTGAGGGTGCTGCCTGTTCCATACTCCCCCTACTCCTAGCCTTTTAGGGGTACAAACAATAGTAATTGGGGCCTAGTGTGGTTGTGTACGTGTGATATACATACACTTTTTTGGGATCATATTTTCTATTCCGCTATTTAATCAAAAACCTTTGGGGATCAGTTAAATTGGGGGATAGTCTGTGTTGGTACGTGTGAGAGAGATCCACCTTTCCAAGTTGTTGGGGTTCATCTCATACTTCTGAAGGTTTGAGGGTGCTGCCTGTTCCATACTCCCCCTACTCCTAGCCTTTTAGGGGTACAAACAATAGTAATTGGGGCCTAGTGTGGTTGTGTACGTGTGATATACATACACTTTTTTGGGATCATATTTTCTATTCCGCTATTTAATCAAAAACCTTTGGGGATCAGTTAAATTGGGGGATAGTCTGTGTTGGTACGTGTGAGAGAGATCCACCTTTCCAAGTTGTTGGGGTTCATCTCATACTTCTGAAGGTTTGAGGGTGCTGCCTGTTCCATACTCCCCCTACTCCTCATCTAGCCTTTTAGGGGTACAAACAATAGTAATTGGGGCCTAGTGTGGTTGTGTACGTGTGATATACATACACTTTTTTTGGATCATATTTTCTATTCCGCTATTTAATCAAAAACCTTTGGGGATCAGTTAAATTGGGGGATAGTCTGTGTTGGTACGTGTGAGAGAGATCCACCTTTCCAAGTTGTTGGGGTTCATCTCATACTTCTGAAGGTTTGAGGGTGCTGCCTGTTCCATACCCCCCCTACTCCTCATCTAGCCTTTTAGGGGTACAAACAATAGTAATTGGGGCCTAGTGTGGTTGTGTACGTGCGAGATACATACACTTTTTTTGATCATATTTCCTATTCCGCTATTCAATAAAAACCTTTGAGGATCAATTGAATTGCGGGATAGTCTGTGTCGGTACGTGTGAGAGAGATCCACCTTTCCAAGTTGTTGGGGTTCATCTCATACTTCTGAAGGTTTGAGGGTGCTGCCTGTTCCATACCCCCCCTACTCCTCATCTAGCCTTTTAGGGGTACAAACAATAGTAATTGGGGCCTAGTGTGGTTGTGTACGTGCGAGATACATACACTTTTTTTGATCATATTTCCTATTCCGCTATTCAATAAAAACCTTTGAGGATCAATTGAATTGCGGGATAGTCTGTGTCGGTACGTGTGAGAGAGATCCACCTTTCCAAGTTGTTGGGGTTCATCTCATACTTCTGAAGGTTTGAGGGTGCTGCCTGTTCCATACCCCCCCTACTCCTCATCTAGCCTTTTAGGGGTACAAACAATAGTAATTGGGGCCTAGTGTGGTTGTGTACGTGCGAGATACATACACTTTTTTTGATCATATTTCCTATTCCGCTATTCAATAAAAACCTTTGAGGATCAATTGAATTGCGGGATAGTCTGTGTCGGTACGTGTGAGAGAGATCCACCTTTCCAAGTTGTTGGGGTTCATCTCATACTTCTGAAGGTTTGAGGGTGCTGCCTGTTCCATACCCCCCCTACTCCTCATCTAGCCTTTTAGGGGTACAAACAATAGTAATTGGGGCCTAGTGTGGTTGTGTACGTGCGAGATACATACACTTTTTTTGATCATATTTCCTATTCCGCTATTCAATAAAAACCTTTGAGGATCAATTGAATTGCGGGATAGTCTGTGTCGGTACGTGTGAGAGAGATCCACCTTTCCAAGTTGTTGGGGTTCATCTCATACTTCTGAAGGTTTGAGGGTGCTGCCTGTTCCATACTCCCCCTACTCCTCATCTAGCCTTTTAGGGGTACAAACAATAGTAATTGGGGCCTAGTGTGGTTGTGTACGTGTGATATACATACACTTTTTTTGGATCATATTTTCTATTCCGCTATTCAATAAAAACCTTTCTAGGGCAAGATCTTAAATTACAGAAATATGAGGAGACCGTCAAATAAGGGCCGTGGCCTGGGTCGTGGTGCTGCTGGTAGAGCTCCTGTTGCAAGGAGAGGACATGGTCGATCTGTGCCAGCTACACGCACAAGTGAAACACCTTCCTCAAGTGTGAGTAGGCGACAGAACCTGCATCAGTATTTGGTAGGGCATCAAACGCCCCTAGAAGTGATGAGGCCAGAACAAGTTGAGGCGATAGTAGATTGGTTTGCTGCTGACAGTGCCTCCAGTTCCTTCACATTGTCTCCCACCCAGTCTACTGCAGAAAGGTCAGAGTTGGCACCTGCAGCCAATGTCCAACCGTCTTTCACCTCACCCCCTTGCAAATCAGGCCAGCAGTCTGAGCCCCAAGCCATACAGCAGTCTCTTATTCTTTTTGAGGACTCTGTCAGCAGGGTTTCCCAGGGCCATCCACCTAGCCCTGCCCCAGAAGTGGAAGAGATTGAGTGCAGCGATGCCCAACCACTTATTTCTCAAGATGAGTACATGCAAGGATCATCGCAGCACGTCTCCGATGATGACGAAACGCAGGTGCCAACTGCTGCGGCGTTCAGCATTGTGGAGACCGACAAGGAGGGCAGGGGTGAAGACTGGGTGGAAGATGATGTGGAGGACGATGAGGTCCTCGACCCCACATGGAATGAACGTCATGCAGGTGACCTGAGTAGTTTGGAGGAAGAGGCGGTGGTCGCACAGAGCCACCAGCACAGCAGAAGAGGGAGCAGGGTGCAGAAGCGGAGCGGCCGTGCCCTAGACACTACGCCCGCTACTGCCCAACGCAGCAAGGGAACGAGCGCACCAAAGTCAGCTCAAAGGAGTTCTCTAGCGTGGAAGTTCTTTAGAAAATGTGCTGATGACAGGACACGAGTGGTTTGCACCCTGTGCAATCAGAGCTTGAAGCGAGGCATGAACCTTCTCAACCTGAGCACAACCTGCATGATCAGGCATCTAAGTGCAAAGCACGAGCTGCAGTGGAGTACACACCTTCAAAACCAAGAAACGTCTCTGGCTCATCCTGCTTCCTCTTCTGCTGCAGTCTCGGCCGCTCCAGCCACATCTGTAGTGATACCGGCACCTGCCACCCCGCAAACAGACGATCTGTCAGCAACACCACCACCTGGGTCACCAACAACCATCTCCACAATGTCCCGTGGAAGCGTTCAGCTTTCCATCTCCCAAACACTTGAGAGGAAGAGGAAGTACCCCCCTACCCACCCGCGATCCCTGGCCCTGAATGCCAGCATTTCAAAATTATTGGCCTTTGAAATGCTGTCATTCCGTCTGGTGGAGACGCACAGTTTTAAAAACCTTATGTCGGTGGCTGTCCCACAGTACGTCGTGCCCAGCCGCCACTACTTTTCCAGGCAAGCCATCCCTTCCCTGCACAACCAAGTGGGGGAAAATATCAGGTGTGCACTGCGCAACGCCATCTGTGCCAAGGTCCACCTAACTACGGATACGTGGACCAGTAAGCACGGTCAGGGGCGTTATATCTCCCTAACGGCACACTGGGTAAATGCAGTGGCGGATGGGCCTGAGGCGGATAGCAATTTGGCGCATGTCCTTCCACCACCGAGGATTGCAGGGCGCTTCAGTTTGCCTCCTGTTCGTAACTCCTCCTACTCCGCTTCCTCATCCTCTACCGCCTCCTCATCCGGACAGCGTAACACCTTCACCACCAACTTCAGCACGGCCAGGGGTAAACGACAGCAGGCAGTTTTACAACTTGCCTGTTTGGGGGACAAACCACACACCGCGCAGGAGTTGTGGAGGAGCATGGAACAGCAGACAAATGAGTGGTTGCTGCCAGCGAGCCTCAAGCCCGGCCTGGTGGTGTGTGATAACGGGCGAAATCTCATAGCAGCTCTGGGCCTAGCCGGTTTGACGCACATCCCTTGCCTGGCGCATGTGCTGAATTTGGTGGTGCAGAGGTTCCTTAAAAACTACCCCGATATGTCAGAGCTGCTGCAGAAAGTGCGGGCCGTTTGTGCGCACTTTCGGCGTTCTCACCCTGCTGCTGCTCGCCTGGCAGCGCTGCAGCGTAACTTCGGCCTTCCCGCTCACCGCCTCATATGTGACGTGCCCACAAGGTGGAACTCCACCTTGCACATGCTGGAAAGACTGTGCGAGCAGCAGCAGGCCATAGTGGAGTTTCAGCTGCAGCACGCACGCGTGAGTCGCTCTGCGGAACAGCACCACTTCACCACCAATAACTGGGCCTCCATGCGAGACCTGTGTGCCTTGTTGCGCTGTTTTGAGTACTCCACCAACATGGCCAGTGGCAATGACGCCGTTCTCAGCTTAACTATCCCACTTCTATGCCTCCTTGAAAAAACAATTCGGGCGATGATGGAAGAGGATGTGGCACAGGATGAGGAGGAGGAGGAGGATGAAGAGGTAACATTTCCAAGGCTTTCAGGGCAGTCATTCGCAAGGGGCTCCGAGGGTGGGTTCCTGCACACGCAAACGCCAGGGACGCAATTGTCCAGCAGGGGCACAGTTCTGGAGGATGAGGAGGATGAGGAGGAGGAGGAGCTGGAGGAGGAGATGGAACCATGTTCACAGCAGGGTGGCACCCAGGCCAGCTCATGGCCATCACTGGTGCGTGGCTGGGGGGATACAGAGGACACGGACGATACACCTCCCACAGAGGACAGCCTTTCGTCGCCTCTGGGCAGCCTGGCACACATGAGCGATTACATGCTGCAGTGTCTCCACAACGACCGCCGAGTTGCCCACATTCTAACTTGTGCTGATTACTGGGTGGCCACGCTGCTGGATCCCCGTTACAAGGACAACGTACCGTCCTTAATTCACTCACTGGAGCGCGATCGCAAGATGCGCGAGTACAAGCGCACGCTGGTAGACGCCATGCTGCTGGCATTCCCATCTGACAGCGGGGCCACAGTGGAAGCACAAGGCAGAGGAGGAGGAGGAGGAGGTCGCCAACGCAACCAGGGCACCGCCAGCACCTCAGAAGGCAGGGTTAGCATGGCCGAAATGTGGAAAAGCTTTGTCAGCACGCCACAACAAACAGCAGCACCAGCAGCTCAGATGGAACGTCTTAGCAGGAGGCAGCATTTTACCAACATGGTGGAGCAGTATGTGTGCACACGCCTACATGTAGTGAATGACGGGTCTGCCCCCTTCAACTTCTGGGTCTCCAAATTGGGCACATGGCCTGAGCTTGCCCTTTACGCCTTGGAGGTGCTGGCGTGCCCTGCAGCCAGTGTATTATCTGAACGGGTATTTAGCACGGCTGGGGGCGTTATAACAGACAAGCGCAGCCGCCTGTCCAGAGACAATGTGGACAAGCTCACGTTCATTAAAATGAACCAGGCATGGATCCCACGGGACTTTTCCGTACCTTATGCAGAATAGCAATGGATACCGACCTTACCCACCCATTGTTCCATTTTTGCTCTTTCTCACTCTTTTGGGGTGTACCCTCATTTAAAATTTTTGAAAAGAAGCAGTGTTGGCTACCTCGTCCTCCTCCTCAGGGCCAGATTAATGTAGGGGCTATTGGAGCTGCAGCTCCAGGCCCCTACCTTTTATATAGGCCCCGGGTTGGCCATATTCACTGTTACCGCTCTTCTGTCACTTGTAAACACAGAAGTCTGGCTTCTATGCTCGCTTCCCCAGGCAGCACCCTCAGAACCTCCCCACACAGCGTGAAGGCCGGACAAGGAGGGACAGTTGGCGATGCATGGATGTGTTTATGGGCTTCAGAGACAGCATCCCATGTTGAATTAGGCATGCATGGCTGCACCCTTCCTCCTCTGGGTGCATGGCAAGGCACGGCCCTTAAGGCCCTTCAAAATCCTCAGCACCAAGCCCATGATGCTGTTAATCCGGCCCTGGTCCTCCTCCACCGCCGCTTCCACCTACACCGCCCATAGGTGTGCGCAGCCTATTGCATTAAGGTGTGCACCCCAAAGTTGAAATACACATGCATGTGTTTGCCAGCAGGGAGAGTAATGTATCGGGGCCATGTACCTGTAGGCAAGGAGAAATAGAGCAGAGCAGGTCCCAGGGAGATCTTTCCCATCTCCTCACTGGCAATGCTATGTGCCCTAGGTGATTAGGGTGTGCCCAGGCACACCCAGCACACCCTGTGCGCACGCCTATGTCACCGCCACATCCACCACCACCTCAACCTCCCTCCTACTCCATATGGGCCTCGTCCTTCAGAGATGAAGAAGAACATTGTTTTATTTTTCTGTTTTTTTTTTGTTGTTTTAAGTTATTTCCCTATCCACATTTGTTTGCAGAGCACTTGCCATGCTCTTAATTACGTTTTGCTGCCATTTGCAGCACTCTAGCCCTTTCCTTTGGTGTTTTAGAGCCATTTTAGTGCCTTAAAGTTCGGGTCCCCATTGACTTCAATGGGGTTCGGTGTCCGGGAAAAGTTCGGTAAAAGTCCGGGACACGGACCCGGACTTTTTTTTAAAGTTCGGCCGAACCCGTCGAACACGGACATCTAGGTGTTCGCTCAACCCTACTAATGACTGCATGGAGGACTGCATGTACTGTGCAATTGACCAATGGGAAAGCGATTGTTGGGGGCAGGATGTTCCAAATTCTGTATAAAAGTGTGCTGTGTTCTTCCAATAAATTGGCTTCCTGTTTGAACTTACATACAGCCTGCTTGGTGTTTGTTCTAATGGATTCCGAACGGCACATAGCTGTAGTTCGGATCCCGGAGCCTTGGTTGACCGAACCATCAGACGTTGCGATCTGCAAGCTGACTCACTAGAAACAGAGGAGTGTCGGGAGAGCGGAAGCGAACGAGCAAGGGTCTCGTCACACAGCCAAATAAACAACAATAAAGACGCCAGAACTCTAAATGCAAGCTACAGGAATCAACTGGTGGTGATCACCTTCTATGAGCACATATAAACAAATAAAAATTATGGCTAATTGCATATACATAACTGATCAGACCTGCTCAATCAGATATAATATTTTAAAAGCTAATTACTTTTTTAAAATAGGATTTCATGGGCTGATCTCAACTGAATAGTTGTAGAAACACAACCCAGAATCTGTGGGAAAAAGGGGCCAGGACCTCAAAACCAGCCATCCATATAACACAAATAATACACCACATACAAATCGATCGTGATTTAATAATCACGCTACTCATACTTGGAGTTAAAAAATGGCCGACATGGCCTTTTATTAAACAACAAATCTTTTTATTAACAAATATAACAATAATGCAGATTAAACTTGGTTGCAGGTCCGTGACAGTACCATATTAACCAACTTTTGTGTCTGTGTCACCATTTGGCTTAGTCACGCCCCCAGCCGCTAAGCACCGCCTTGGAGACTAACACAGCCGACCTCAGACACCCACCTGTACCAATTAGAGGACGCCATGCCTCGGATGGGTCCCCACCATTTTTCCAAAAAGACCAGCTTGTAGACCACTGTCAAGGACCCCAAACCGCCACAACTCTGAAAGTAGAGAAAACTATAAAATACCCCAACAATCAGAGTTCCCCCGCAGAAAAAGAGGGCGGGAGGGAGGGACGTTCTTCCACGCTTTCTCCTCAAAGAGTGACCGGACCCCTCCTACCCTGCAGCTATACTTCTACAGCTCCACCCCCTCACCCCGTACAACTGACCAATAAGGGAAGGTTCAGGTACTGACCACCTACTTTTCCCAATTAACCCCTGCAGCTCGTTTCACCCTCCACCCAGTCATGTATGCTCTCTACTTAGTTTGTTCCTCCTAGCGCCGGGCATGTCTTTCACCTCCAAAAATGCAAAAATAAGTCATAGAGTGCAGTACTTATTAGTACATTCTAAAACACACAAAATATACAAGCATGATCAATGGGAAATGGAGTCATCTGAATGCCATAATGTAAACTTGACTTCACTTTGCAACTCGTGTAATCCTGAGTTAAGTTAAAGAAATTTCACAAGTGGAGGGGAATTATTTTTTTGTTGATTATCACTGTCATAGGATAAGCCATGATAGAAGCTCTTTAACTATTAAAAAGCCATAGATGTATATAACATTGATTGACAAGAAAGAGAAATAATGACAAGAATTGTCTGCTATTAAGAAATTCCCAAAGACATAGCACTATGCATGTGTATCAATGTCTTTATGACCATGAGTGAAAAACAATACATCAATTAGGAAACAAATACCTTGATGCAATTAAATATATGTAATGATAGGGAAATGTTATCAACCTATCATTACATATATCTTCAACATAAACAATAATTATAATAGGTCCATTTAAAGATCATGTGCAGATTTCTTTACATATTATATTTTGTAACAATAATCATAATCACCAGTTTTATGCTATATGCAATGAAGACATGCACATTTTTAATAATTATCCATTCAACAGCTGTTCCACAAATTTCCATAATAAATATTTTCTTTTTTTATGTCTGATAAAACATTATTATAGTTCTAATGCCACACATTCCAAAACCCACAAATATAAAAACAAAGTACTGAATCTAGACCTTGTTCAAGATATCACCACAGTCCTCCAGTCTTTGTTGCATAACTGTGAGTGAATCTTTCATGTCTTCCATTAATGCACAACATTTCAGCAGTTCAGCAGTGATCTTGGCTGCAGTAGCACTATCCAACACCTGACCTAATAAAACAAAGGAATCAGGTAATGGTGGTATATTATATAATATATGTTGTATATTCGTTTGATGTTTCTGTAAGCTACTTACGAGTACTTGGCACTGCATCTCTTGATGTCTCTTCTGAACCGGTCCCATCTCTGGTATCACTGAAGTGGGCTTCTTGTTCAGTAACATTACTATCGAAGTCCAGAACAATAGTAAGGTCATCATCCTCACCTAATCTGCCATTATTGCTGTAGTCTTCCTGATCTAATATTCTATGCTCATGCTGGATGTTCTGTGTGTCTATTTAACAATCATAAAAAGAATCTCAAATTGTTGCAAGACAACACAACACGTAGTGTATCATTGCAATCACACATTCCAATAAAAGTGTTTACATGCATGCTTGCTCCATATGTTGTTATAATTACAAACCCTACTGCATCATCATATATACCAAAAATCCAGTTTTTGTCATCCTCTGATGTGTCTCGTGGTAGCGTCCTTCCTCTAAATGTCAACAGAGCCTCCTGCTGTTGTCAACCAAATACTTTCATGATTGCAGAGTATGTAGGAGGCAAGCTTCAAATGTTATTTTTTAAAACAGCATGGCTTGAAAGTTAAGCAGCACATATCCCCCCCTGTAAGTGATTTCAATGTCAATACTCAGAAAAATGGACTATCCATGTTGAAAAGACGTGAACAACACAAAAGGACCCAAGTTCCTAAGAACTATTCTAATTTAAAAACAAAGAACACTAATCTCAGAAATGGAGAAAAACCACTGATGATTATAAAATACACAGCTACAAAAGCACACTTCAATCATAACAACATCTATCAGCTCACAATGCATCTCCGCTTACCTATCCCTCCATGTTTGAAACACATATTGTCCTCTTTTCCAATATCACAATCTGGATTGGTATCCCTTTGCATGCTTCTAACGAAGTGTGCATCATGCACCGATGACTGGCAAATTGATTCATCCGTAGAATAGTGCATTTCTTCATGTGCAAGCATGAAGAAATGCACTATTGGCCTGTAAATCAAAAGAATTACATGACATGTATGAAGCAAAACTATATTATACCACACTACAAATACATAATGATACTGACTTCCTCAATTGTGGTCTCCTTTTGATGCAATGGTCAAGTGTTCTCTTATGGGGGGGGGCTGGGATATTAAAAGGGGCCAGTACAAAAAAGCTTTTTGGGAATAAACTATGCCATACGCTTTGTAATTGTTTGGTGTCACTGTGGGGAATAGTGCACCATCGTAGATGTCCGTTTGTGGAATATTACTCCATTGTTGTCTGGAATAGTCCCTCACAGTGTAGTTGAACATAGTGCACCAAGGACCACACCAAGGACCACATAAACACAAAGGCCACATCCAGCCACATCCAGCCAACAGCCTGAAGTCAAGAGACCCCATGTTCAGAGCTTAACATCTATGTATAATACAAAGATCAAGCATTCCATAATAAAATATCAACATTGCAATTTGAAGTTACCTGCATCTTTACGAGTCTGTGCTTCAGGAGTTGAACTACCAGGCATCAGTTCATTTGTCAATTCCTTAACATTTGGATCCACTGTAGACGCCTCTGATGTTGAAAAACGAGACGTCTTTTTGTGGAAGCGTGCTTACCTCTTGGTGTTGTTACCTTTAAAAATATATATATTATTTGTATGGCTGAGCCTTGTTGGCGCATTTTGCACTGTTATGTCTTTTATTCTTTTCACGAAAACTCAATAAAAAATATTGAAAATTAAAAATATATATATATTTTTTGAAAGAACCATTGTACCTTAAATTAACAATACTAGAAATGTACAAAATCATCCATCAAAAGCTATTAACATGATAAATTGTAATATATTACACAACGTATTACATATACAGTATGTTCTATAGGCCCATGTCAATCACATAAATTGATGTGCCAGTGTATTACATATAATACAAAAAGCATGACTTCTTCATTCTGTCTCTTACGATTTCTGATGATCTTGTGGATTCTTGCAAGTTGTTCCTGCTCCCTGTGTTTTAGATCTGACCACATTTTGTGTAACTGATCTTTTGAACGTTCAATGCCATGCTTCTGTGAAATAACATCAATGACCTTGTCCAGTATCTTGTCTTTCCTCATGTTGGGCCAAGCATAGTTGCTGAATCTCCCATCATAATCATTTTTTTCCAAAATGCACACAAGCTCGACCATTTCCCCTCTGGTCATTGGCGTTGCCTTCATTCTCTTCATGTTATCCCTTCTGTTTTCATGTCTGTTCCCCTCTCTATCCCCATGCTATGGCAAAACGAGTGGAGCACGGTTGTGTCGTAGTTTGCAGCAGGGACCGTCTACACTGAACGGCAGTGCTGCAAAAACGGGGTGGCAACCCAACAAAAGAACAGTGCGGGCAGCCGAAGACCGTACATTTCCGTTCCAGATAAAAAACGTAGCAAAGATTCTTCCCACGAGGACTGTACCCAAAAAACATCAATTGCAAAGGTTATTCCCATGAGGATTTGTGGAGAAAAGCTGGTGAGATATTGGTAAAGTTTGTATATTTTGTTCTTTTCTTTAAATCTTTTATAAATTATTTTTTTGTCTTTCGTGATTGATGACTGATAAATTTACTTCACCAGAATTCCTTCCACAGTTCATAGACATGTATAGGGAAATGCTATGTCTATGGAAAAGTAAAACAAAGGAATATTCTGACCGACAAAAAAACATGAGGCCTATGTCAAGCTGGCCGAGCTATGCATTGCAGTAAATGCACATGCTGATGTTAAATATGTGAAATCCAAAATTGCAAATCTGAGAACAGTTTTTAAAAAAGAGCTGAACAAAATAAAAGATTCCCAAAGGTCAGGTGTGGGTGGGGAGGATGTATACGTCCCAAGACTGTGGTATTTCAATAGTCTTCGTTTCATAACTGATCAGACCGAGATGAGAAGTTCTATCAATACGATGACTTCCAATTCTGCAGAGCCCATGTCACCAGGAGAGGAAGATTTGGAAGACCCCAATGCTTCGCCCATGATCCCGGTAAGCATGTTTTGCGTACCTGAATCTCTTTACCTGCAGATTATGGTTATTTCATTTATTAGATAGTAATAGCACTGCTACATTGTTCTCAAATACTTGGGACCACCAAGATTTAATTTAAATAAAAAATGGGAAGAGTAGGATGGCTTGTAAACACTTGTGTGAACTATGCATCTCTCCCAATTAAACAGAGCATGTGGGGCAGCACAGTGGTGTAGTGGTTTGCACTTTTGCTTGCCAGCACCAGGCTTGCTGGTTCTAATCTCAAGCTGGACAATACCCGCCTGGAGTTTGCATGTTCTCCCTATGCCAGCTTGGGTTTCCTCAAGTTACTCCGGTTTCCTTCTACTCTACAAAGACATGCTGGTAGGTTATTTGCATCCTCTCTCATTTATGGATGTATGAATGTGGGAAGGATTGTACGCCCCTTGAGGGCAGGGACTGATGTGAATGTACAATAAATATGTAAAGCACTGTGTAAACTTAATACACTATATAAGAACCTGTAATAAAATAATAATGAAAAAAACAATACATTTTAACAGAATGTAAAATGTAAGTTTAATATTTTTTATATTAGGAAAGCTCTAACGATGATTCTGTGACTCCATCTCCCCCAAGAATCTCACAAAGTATGCCTCGTAAAAGAAAGCATATTGAGGAGGCAACTAATAGATTCTTGGCACAGGCTACAGCTGCTCTGCAACGCAAAACTGGTGAATGTGATGCCTACAGAATTTTGACAGCGAATAAAATAAGGAAGATGACAGAGGAGCAAAGACAGTTTTTTGAACCTTTATTGGTGCAATTACTCAATAAAGGCATTAAGGAGAACTTAACGAACATACATTCATTGGAGAGTATGCAACACCACCGATGATGCATACTCCTCATTATCGTGCTACTCCACCAGCATCCTACCCTCAACAGCATCAGGCTACTCCACCAATCTCAACCCATCAACAACAACAAAATACTCCATGGTCTTATCCTTCATCAGAAAGATCTTTGTCATCATGGGGTTCAGATTTCCATTACACTAACCTTTAATGTGTTTTATAATGTGTTCATGGCCTGTTGGTCTTTTGACATACTGCTTTTGTCTCTATACGTTCTGGAGGTTTGTTTAGCTCTAAATTGATTTCAATAAAGGATTGTTTGTTAACTCATTTTTTTATGTTAATAAAAAGTTGAGAGTTGTTTGTGGTGTAATTGATGAGTATTTGAAAGTTTCACCAGTTACGAGTCTTGTTCTTTACAAAAAGATGATAACAAACTTTTGCTCATGCTACATCCTCTCTCAGTTTTTTTTTATTTTAAGGGAAATTATCTGTAAACACTAGAGATGGCCTTGTGGTTCGCGGCGAACTTTGCTTGTTTGCTGTCCGCCGATCATGTGAACATATGGCGATGTTCGGGCCGCCATATTCTTTTACATTGTGAAAAACTTTGACCCATGATACATCTATCAGGTGGTACAGGACAGCCAATTGAGACATTTCAGCACATGGACATACCCCCTACCTTATAAATAGACCTGATCTGGCTGCCATTTTACATTCTGCCTTTTGTCAGTGTAGGAAGAGGTTTGCTGTGTGGAGCAGGGACAGATTGTCACTGACACAGATCGCTCGGTAATAGGTCCACAAAAGTTATTTTAAGGACTGGTATAGGTGTACTGTAAGTGTCTATATTCTGTCTTTTGTTAGTGTAGGGAGAGGTTTGCTGTGGGGAGCAGGGACAGACTGTCAGTGCCGGCTCACACTAATGCGATCACAGAGATCGCATGTAATTTGGAGCACACTGCTCCTAAAATTACATGCGATCTCTGTGCGGTGCAAATTCAGCCATACAGTTTGTATGGCTGAATTCGCACTGCAATCGCAGTGAACACGCACAGGAGCCTTTTTTTGGTCCGCAGCAGAATCGGATCACATGGCCATTTAAGCCAGTACGATCCGATTCTGTGCGAACTGTCAGATCGCACAGATCTAAGCTGGGGTGTCATTAACTTTGAATTGACACCCCAGCGTATCGCATATGGCAGATATATTCGCAGTGTTCCCACATCGCATCGGTGTGAACCAGCACTGAGTGACACAAATCGCTCGGTAATAGGTCCACAAAAGTCCTTTAAAGGACTGGTATAGGTGTACTATTGTTTGGTGTGCAGTATATAGGGGTGTAATACACTTATAATATACTTTCTAATATAGAAAGCATATTATAGTGTATTTGGGTACTGCAGAAATGTTGCCTCTTTCGCTGCGTTAACTCTGCTACACACAGTGACAAAAGTTACTAGAAAATATTTTTCATAACTGGTGTGATATGCCAGTGGCCCCCCAAAATGACAGATTGAAGCGGGGTGTTATATAACAATATACTTTCATAATAGTGTATTTGGGTACTGCAGAAATTTTGCCTCTTTCGCTGCGTTAACTCTGCTACACAGTGACAAAAGTTACTGGGAATTTTTTTTAAAACTGGTATGATATACCAGTGGCCCCCCAAAACGACAGATTGAAGCGGGGTGTTATATACCTTCTTCCACATATACTACGCTTCCCTAGAGACTTTTGTCACATGGTCACAGGCAGAGGAAGAGGCAGGCCCTTCCGCAGAGGTGGTAGGGGTAGGGCAGGAGCACCAGGCCGGAAGTCAAAGTGGGAAGTTGCAGAAGGTGCGTTCGATTACGTCAAAGGATGCACCAGACTTGGTTGAGTGGCTTACTCAGCCTTCCTCTTCTGCACCCTCCTCATTCTCTCTATCTGCACCCTCTTCACTCTCTGCTGTGTGCACCCCCAAAGACACCACCACCAACACCACCACCACCATATACCCTTCGCTTGAGTCACAGGAATTATTTTCCGATCCATCACAAGACATTTACAAAGCGTAGCCATTCTTGGCATCGAATCAGGAAGAGGAGGTAGCAACAGCCGCCACTCAGCACTCTGACGAGAGTACCCAGATCAGCCAAAGGAGTTTGGTCCCCGCTGTTGCTGCCTACTCAGAGATCTCGAATGTTAGTGGTGGGGAAGGTGGCGTCGATGATGCAGAGGCAAAATTTCTGCAGTACCCAAATACACTATTATGAAAGTATATTGTTATATTGTTATATACCACCCCTGCTTCAATCTGTCATTTTGGGGGGTCACTGGTCTATCACTCCATTTATAATACTTTTTTCTAATTGCGTTTGTTACTCTTTGTAGTTGTAGTATCGCTGCAGAACCGCTCACCAGTCACAATGTTGCACAATACAAATCCACTATAATATACTTTCTATATTCATCCAGCATTGCGACTTCTTCATCTTCCTGCTCCTGCTCCTCGACGGCTTGATCAATGACATGCCACAATGCACGCTCCAGAAAGAAGGCGTAAGGTATGATGTCACTTATGGCGTCTTGGCTTTGCGCATAAGCAGTCACTAGCGCAGTGAAAAAAACCCAAGCTCCCCAGAACCTGTCCTGCCGCAGAGTTCGTACAGGTAGTCGTTAACTGCACGTTTCTGCTGGAGCAGCCTATCAAGCATATACAAGGTTGAGTTCCATCATGTCGGGCAGTCACAAATAAGATGCCTAAGTGCAGGTTGTGTCGCCGCTGAATGTCAGCAAGGAGAGCCATGGCTGTGTAAGATCTTCTGAAATGGGCCGAGGTTTTCCTGGCCTGCCGCAAGACGCCCTGGACCCCAAGGTATTTGACAACAAATCACTGCACGACCAAGTTCAGGACATGTGCCATGCATGGCAAGTGTGTAATTTTGCCCTGTTTCAGTGCGCTCAGCAGTTTGGCACCGTTGTCGCACACCATTTTACCAACTGTCAAATTGTGCGGTGTCAGCCACTGATCTGCCTGTGAATGCAAAGCTGAAAGGAGTGCAGGACCAGTGTGGCTCTTGGCTTCCAGGCACAACAGACGCAGCACAGCATGGCAACGTCTCACCTGGCATGTGGAATAGGTTCTGGGGATCTTGGGTGGCGCAGCGGAAGAGACGGTAGCAGCGGAAAAGAGGAGTCACCCGAGTAGAAGAGGAAGGATGGAGTAGTAGGAGGAGAAGAATAGGCAGGCCTGCATGCAATCCGTGGCGGTAAAACCAAATCTACACAGGTGCCACGGGTTACATGCTTGACGGCCGTCAGAAGGTTCACCCAATGGGCAGTAAAAGTTATATACTGTACCTTCCCTGCTAGAGCACGTATCTGTGGTCAGATGTATCTTGGCACCGACACTGTGTGCCAGAGATGTATTCACTTGGCACTGAACATGGCCATATAGCTCTGGGATGCTCTTCTGCGAGAAATATTTCCTTCCTGGGACCTTCCATAGTGGTGTTCCAATGGCCACAAATTTTCAAAAGGCCTCCGAGTCCACCAGTTTATATGGCAGTAGTTGGCGGCTATCAGTTCCGACAAGCCAGCGGGCAACCGTAGGCCAAGAGGGTTATCCGGCGTCATCATTTTTTTAAGCTCGAACATTTGGGCCATGGAAGCCTGCCTATTTCCAGAAAAACGTGAGGACGGCATGATGGCAAATCTGAACGGTCCCCCCATGCATGTCTATGGGGCATTGGATGTCAGCAGAGACATGTCCGCTGACATCCGATCCGTCAAATTTGGATGGATGGTGTGACGGTACTAGCCGTCACTATGGGTGAC
Source organism: Pelophylax lessonae (assembly GCF_965119305.1). Lineage (NCBI taxonomy): Eukaryota > Metazoa > Chordata > Amphibia > Anura > Ranidae > Pelophylax > Pelophylax lessonae. Next base: position 145,241,100 of record NC_138778.1, read on the forward strand.
GGATCACCCTGTCCCTGGATTTGGAAACCCTATTTTCCATCCATCCAGCGGATCGTCCCTAGGTGAGTGTTGGGCTTACTGCGACTTATGCGTTGACTGAAAAGGCTCCAGCATCAGGGAATGCATAGACCGACAGGTGTCCGACTACATCGGGTTAACGGCCGATGTGGACGAATATCCGCCACCACCCATTACAAATTAAGGGTCCCTGTCTTAGGTAAATACACTGGCATAAAAGGCCTTTTATGTCTGTTGAATGCCGAATTGCTACAGTCTGTCCCAGCTCCACACAGCAACCTCTCCCTACACTGACAAAAGACTTTTGGGGACCTATTAGCTAGCGACTTGTGTCACTATACAGTCTGTCCCTGCTCCACACAGCAACCTCCAGCCACAGAATACAACGCCTGTGGGCTTATTTTTGGGGCCTGTACTGGCCGACACTTACTTCTGTATCCTGTGAATGCCTAATGTACCTCCAGCCACAGAATACAAAGTTCTTTGCTGTCAGGTGAACGCCTGTTGGCTAATTTTTGGGGCCTGTACTGGCCAACGCTTACTTCTGTATCCTGTGTATGCCTAATCTACCTCCAGACACAGAATACAAAGTTCTTTGCTGTCAGGTGAATGCCTGTTGGCTAATTTTTGGGGCCTGTACTGGCCGACACTTCTATATCATGAATGCCTAATTTTTCAGACTGGCATTGAAAATGGGTCTGTAAACGTTCCGATAAATTGTGGAACGGATGTGGACCCATTTTACAGATGTGTGAATGGACCCTATATGTATTTGACATGTATTTACCGGCTGCTGTCAGTTCTGGCTGATTTAGAAAAAAAAAAAAAATTTTATGGCAACTTTTCCAATAACAATACTTCTGGTATGTCAGCAGGGCAGCCATCAGAAATTTTCGGGCCCCTTACACAGCTTTAGGCCTGGGCCCTCTGGGCCTGACCACCAGGTTACATCCTCCTCCTCTGCGGGGGCCTGTGAATGCATATGATTGGCTGCTAGGTTGCCAGGCTGTCCTAGCAACCAATAATTTTGACTGCAGTAGCCAGCGGCAGGATGGGAGTCAGGAGCCAGTGCAGCGGGTGGCACCAGCGGGAGTCGGGACTAGTTGTCAGTGTAGGGGAGGAAAGGAACAAAAGAGGTGTCAACTTGTAGCACAGGGCATCCTGAGGGACTGGGCCCTCGGGACGCCCGTGCCCCCTACATCTGTATGGGCTGTACCCCCCTGATGGCAGCCCTGTATGTCAGTGTCCATGTTGTGGGACTATGTGTGCACAGCTAGTAAGTTTTTGTGGCAGCAAATATTACCTGGAGGTTTTTAATGTTCGCCTGCTGTAACGGCTACCCAGGTGGTGAGAGGGTATCAGCCGTTGGAGATGTCCTTTTTCCCGGCAAGTCCCTGTGTAGTAATGGAGTAGTATAATCCCAACCATAAGATCCAAGAGGAGAGTCAGGTTCAGCTGTTGAACGACCGGGTAATAATACAGTAAAATCCCCCTCCAGGAACGAGACAAAGCTACGTTTTGAAGGGTCAAGAAAAACTGTTTATTGAAACAAGAATACAGGCTTTTATACACCTGGGGAGTATATCAGACACTACTTAAACAATGGCCCGACATCCACCCAGACAAATAGGTAAGGTCATTACCACACTTAACAAAAGCTGCCTCAGCCCAAATCAACATAATGTAGACAAAAGCGCATTGTTAATCAGCAGACATTCCGTCTCTAGGCTGGCCATACCTTGGCTTCATGGAATGTCCATATAAGGAGTCACTTCCTGGGGCTCACAGTGCAAAGAGAGATATGATAGCAGGGAGTGTAAATAACCGAATGGTTGCTGGGAAATCCTTCACACACAAATATTCTCTGTCAAAGGTAAGGTTCTGTTACACCTGCCATTAAAGTAAATGGGGTCCGCCGCAAACTTGCGGTTCGCAAGCATTTGAGAAAGTTTGCGGATCGCGTTCGCGAACCGCCCCGTCCAATGTTCGTCCATCACTAGTAAACACTAGAGATGGTTGTGTGGGTAAATCCCAGTAGATCATCAGTTTTTTAAAATACAACCTGTCTTGGCACTAGCCTGTCTGGCACCAACAACATTACCACGTTCAAAGTCACTTACATTTCCTGTCTTCCCCACACTGATGATTCACATGAATTCTATAACCAGAGTCCAAATAATGTACTACAATTTGTAAGGTTTAGAGTTGGGGTGAGAGTTAGGGTAAGGGCTAGAGTTGGAGTTAGGGTTAGGGCTAGGTTTGGGGTTAGGGTTAGGGTTTGAGTTAGGGTTGGGGCTAGGGTTACGGTTAGAGCTAGGGTTAGGTTTAGGGTTAGGGTTAGGGCTGGGGTTGGGGTTAGGGGTAGGGTAAGGGTTAGGGTTAGGACTAGAGTTGGGTTTAGGCTTAGGGTTGAAGTTAGGGTTGGGATTAGGGCTAGGGTTGGGTTTAGGGTTATGGCTAGGGTTGGGTTTAGGGTTAGGGTTGCAGTTAGGGTTAGGAATAGGGCTAGGGTTAGGATTAGGGCTAGGGTTAGAGTTAGGGATAGGGTTAGGGATAGGGTTAGGATTAGGGTTAAGGATAGGGTTAGGGTTAGAGTTAGGGATAGGGTTAGGGATAGGGTTAAGGTTAGGGATAGAGTTAGGGCTAGGGGTAGGGGTAGGGTTAGGGAGAGGGTTAGGGATAGGATTAGGGATAGGGTTAGAGTTAGGAATAGGGTTAGGGATAGGGTTATGGATAAGGTTAGAGTTAGGGATAGGGTTAGGGATAGGTAGGGGTAGGGTTAGGATTAGGGCTAGGGTTAGGATTAGGGCTAGGGTTAGAGTTAGGGATAGGGTTAGGGATAGGGTTAGGGATATGGTTAGGATTAGGGCTAGGGTTAGGATTAGGTCTAGGGTTAGGGATAGGGTTAGGATTAGTGATAGGGTTAGGAATAGTGTTAGGGCTGGTTAGGGCTAGGATTAGGGATATGGTTAGGGTTAGGAATAGGGCTAGGGTTAGAGTTTAGGATAGGGTTAGGGTTGGGAAAGGGTTAGGGATAGGATTAGGGTTAGGGTTATGATTAGGGTTAGGATTAGGGATAGGGTTAGGGCTAGTTTTAGGATTAAGGCTAGGGTTAGGATTAGGGTTAGGGTTAGGATTAGTGATAGGGTTAGGATTAGGGCTAGGGTAAGGTTAGGGCTAGGGTTAGTGTTCTGTCTCAGCATCGATTGTACCTGTGACCTTCTTGTAGACCCAGTCTGAAAGTTTGTGCAACAGGTTGAATGGTGATTTTAAGAGATAGTTTACTCAATGAATAAAGACTCCAGAGGTGTTCTCCAATGCTTCTTTATGCTTCAAGCTAGCAAAGGCATAAACATAGAGGCTTTTCCATAGGTAAATCTCCAATGAAGTTACACAGCTTCCACACTCTGCAGTATCTCCATAACAACTACACAAAATGAAGTTACACAGGAAATGGAGGGTGGAGCAACCAACTAGCCAGAAACAGGAGGGGTGCAAGGAAGATATCAATACATAGCATAACATAACATGTAATAGGAACTGCTAGACAGTTAAAGCTGCGTGGCAGCACACTATCCGCCTGGTATCGTGAGATACCACCACACAATTATTTTCCATAAACATACAATTAACATTGCATACAGTAGAATGCTATGTAGCCCTCTACTCTAAGCTAACTATGCTAGAGGTCTAAGTGACTCCTTCACATAACACTGAATCAGAATTTTTGGAAGCAGGCATAATTAGGACTGTCTCAGTGACTGGTCTCAGGAAGGTTTTTGGGTCCCCGTCCTTTACAATCCTGACTTCCACACTTCAGACCTTTCCATCATCACTAGCAATGGCCTTTGTAATAACTCCAACTGGCCACTGGATCCGGTGAGTTTGCTTGTCTTTTAGAAGAACCAGGTCCCCTTCCTTTAAGTTACGTTTGCCACTTTTTACGTCCTTGGAGAAGTGTGAGGTCTTCCCTCCTCCATCTGTCCCAGAAACAATCTGCAAGGTATTGAGCGTATCTCCATTGACGTTTATATATGTCCTTTTCATCAAAGATGCTCTTTGGTGCTGGGATCTGTCCAATTTTCCGGCTCACTAATGCAGCTGGAGTTAAAACAGTCGGACATTCTGGGTCTGTGGATGCAGCGGTCAACGGTCTTGAGTTGATTATTGCTGCGACCTCAGCAAGGAATGTAGTAAGTACTTCATGGGTTAAAAGCAAACACACACACACATCATAGGTTGAACTGGATGGACTGATGTCTTTTTTCAACCTCACTAACTATGTAACTCACATCAAGCAACATAGAATCCAGTATGCGCCTTGCCATCCCAATCATACGTTCCCATGCTCCGCCCATGTGTGAAGCGTGTGGTGGGTTGAATTTCCACATGCAGCCTAGATCACTCAAATCATTTCTAACTTGTTGTCGGTCGATCTGTAACTCTCTGCAAGCACCAATAAAGTTAGTTCCACAATCTGATCTCAACATCTTCACGGGACCTCTTAGGTCATACATATATGAGAATGTATAGATGAGAGACAGGCAATTGTATGGTGAGCACTAAGAGTAGTATTAGGAGAGTTGCAGGTGATGGTAAGCAGATAGGTTCTGATGTCAAGTATAGTGCAGATGGTAAGAGGACACAGATGGAGTATACTTAGACAGAGTAACCTAGTGCAAGGATAGTTGAAGGTAGTCCCAAGAGCTAACTGTCTATGCAGATGATAGTAGATAGATAGATATAGATAGTCCTGGTAATTGCAGTAGATGACAGTAGGAGATTGGTTAGTAAGAATCCCCTGTGGGGTACTTATCACTTAGATAGGTTAGTAGCAACAGTGTCCTTAGAGAGAGGTGATCCCGTAGCGAGATACGGATCAGCAGCGAGGTTCCGGCTTCAGTTCAGCAAAGGGAAATGTCAGCAGCTCCGACTTCACAGAAGAAGGTGCGGTGAACATGTGGTTTGAACGAGCAATGAGTGAGAGAAAGCCGGCGATTGAAATAGCCGCTCATAGCGGCGCTCAGCAATGATGTCATCCGGTCTTAAAGGTGTATGCGTCTCTTGGATAACAAGATGGGACGCAATTTAGTAAGAGAGAAATATGGAACAAGGGTACCAGAGGTACCAGAACATTACACTGTGCCCTTGTAATCTCTATGCACATAGGGTTGTGGTGGCACATGAGCTGCGTAGGTTGATTCACTTGATTTTGTGACGTGCGGTAGTTGTGGAGGGTCTTTGTTAGTAGGTGTGTCTAGTTGACCAGCTTGCTTTGGCGACACATTGCCTTCTGATCCACTTGCTGGATGATTATGAGAAGAATCTCCAACTGTAGGTGGGGCTGTATTGTCGTGGTTCTGAGTTAAGACAAACTGTAGGGTCCTTTCAACAGGGTCTTGACAAGCAGCCAAGCTGGTACAAGCTGCTCCTTTTTCTTCCAATAGGGCTTGTTCCAAGACAGATAACTCTGCTAAAGCTACTTCCTTTTCTCTATTCTTCTGAAGAATTTCTAGCTGAGCCTCTGTTTCTGCTTGTATTCTTGCTTGAATGCATTTAGCTTCTGCCTTGAAGGCTGCTTCTTTTTCAGAGCAGGCGGCTTGAACCTGGGCTACTGCAACCGTTTGGCGAGCTTTGAGTATTTGGTCGCTCAGTATTGACCTTATAGAGCAGGACCATAATGACTTAGAAGAAGATTTATGATATGAGCAGGCAGACCTAGAAGATTTTCCTGAGTGTCTGGAAGAAGCAGATTTACAGGATGTAGTTTCATGTAGCTGTGCTAATCTACCTTCTATCTGTGCCTTTGCTTCAAGATATGTACTATGCCTCTGCTGGTCATTAGAAGTAAAGTCCTTTAATTCCAATGCAGCTTCCTCTATGTTGGAATGTGACAATAGGGAATAGTACTTCTCAGAAAGTATTTTATAATTCTCAAATGCCTTCTTAACCCTTGAGAGAGCAGTGTTCAATTGCTCAGAATTGTTGCTAGTTTCATTAGTGGCTGTTATACAACTTAAAGTCTTTTCCCATAATGCAGTCATGTTACTAGATGTTTCCTCCTTACTTGCTTCATAAACCTCCCTTGCCTTCAAGGATGGATGAGATGCTCTAACAGGACGAGGAGAATGAAGTAAGGAGTCTGCTTTATCTTGACTAAATGCAGGTAACTCTGTTGAATCTCTGTCAGACATAATAAGTACTGTAGTTTTGGTGTCTTGTTAGAAATCTGCCAGAGCTCAGCTCTGTAAGTAGTGACTTCTGTTAGTAAGCAGGCTGATCTGAGGAGCTGGATATTTGTGACAATGAGCCAGCTAGTGCTGCAACTGGCTCAGACTGGATAGCTAAGCTCAGAAGGCTGTAACAGTAATGAAGCATTCAGTAGGTGGCTGGCTTCATATGCAGAGTAATGCTTCTGGTGACTGCAGCAGTAACTGATTGACTTTCAGTGCACAGTCTGACGATGGGTTCCTGTCTTAGGCAGGGCCGTCTTTAAGGCAGGGCAAAAGGGGCAGCTGCCCTGGGCCCCATCATTGTTGTGGGGCCCAAAGCAGCTGCCTCATACTTGCCAACTATCCCTGTTTAAATTCCCTTAAAGTTTTAGTCCCATAGCTTCCCAGCTCTGCCCTATTGCCATGTACAGATGACTCACCTGCAGACCCTGTGTTTACCTGTAAATAACCTGCAATGATATGTAAATTGTGTTACATTAATATGTAAATAGCCGCGGACCAGCTGCATTGATATGTAAATAGAGGCAGCATTCATATGTATATCATGACACCCTGAGGTCATATCCACCTTCACTTCTGTTGAATGCTGCCCACGGGGAGGTAAAGGCTTGAAAGTCCTGTCTAAAACTGAGGTCATTAAGCCTACCATCAGCCTGTTCTGCAAAGGTAAGCAAATTGGAGAGGGAACCTTTTTTCAAAATATCATGGTGGCACAGCACCCTGAATTTTGGTGGATGTGAATACGCACATCTCAGCAGATGCGTGAAGGTGTCATTAACAATTAATGCCACTGCTGTGTACCAGGTGAAGGGCAGCACATTTCTGTGGTGTCAGGAAAGTGATTTTGCATGTTTTCCTGACAAAAGAAATGTGAATGCAGGCTAAATGTCTGTTACATTGGTGATCAGTGTAAATCTTCTCATTACATTGGGGCTTAGTGAAAAATCCTTTCATTCACACTAGTGGCCAGTGTAAATGTCCCCCCTTACTTTGGTTGTCAGTGTAACTTCTTCATTACATTGGTGATCAGTGAACATTTCCCTTTACAGTGGTGGTAAGTGCAGAATTGCTCTTACATTGGTGGTCAGTGTAAATCCCCCCTAACATTGGTGGTCGGTGTAGAAGTGTCACCTTACATTGGTGATCAGTACAAATCTCTTCAACAATGGTTGTCAGTGTAAACTCCCTCTTACATGGAGGTCATTGTATATTCCCCCTTACACTGGTGGTTGGTAAAAATGCTCCTATTACATTGGTGTCAGTGTAGAAATCCCTCTTTATATTGGTGGGGGGCATAAAATCACCCATTGTATTGTGGTCAGTGCAAATTGCCCCTCACATTGGTGGTCAGTGTAGAATCTCCCCTCACATTGGTGGTCAGTGTAGAATGCCCCACTATATACCTGTACTTGCCAAAGATTTCCTGCTTTGCTCTACATGATTCAGAATTTGCCACAGTGTACTGCCTCCTGACTAATCCCATCCCCCCACCACTGCCACTGATCCCATCTACCCCTCAGCATTGCCACTGATCACCCCCCTTCCCCAGCAATGCCACTGATCCCAGGAGTCCTAGTATCCCTAGGAGTTTTCTATCTATTGATGGGTCCCCTCACCTCCCCAGTCTATGGTGTGCAGGCAAGCAACCAATCAGTGGGCAGTAATGATGTGCACCAACCTCTTGCAACCAATTATTGACCAGTATGGATGTGCAGTAACCTCTAGCAACCAAATAGTGAGCAGTAATAATGTGCAGTAACCTCTAGTAACCAATTAGTGAGTGGTAAGGATGTTCAGTAACCTATAGCAACAAATCAGTGAGCAGTATTATTATACAGTAATCTCTAAGTAAACTGATTTTGAGTCTAGCTGCTGTTTATTGTGTATGTCTCGGAGAAGGTGGAGGGCGAAATTGCATGGGGGGCCCAAGAAAATGTTTGCCCAGGGTCCAATCAATATTAAAGACGGCCCTGGTCTTGGGGTGTTTGTTATTCACATAGGTAAGTGTTTACTCATGTTTCTGAAGCTGCAGAGATAACCATGTGATGGATTCACCATGGAAATTTACTTTCTGAAGCTGCAGAGATAACCATTTGATGGATTCTTGGAAATTTGCTGTTCTGTCTCAGCATCGATTGTACCTGTGACCTTCTCTCTGGGTGACCTGTGACCCAGTCTGAAAGTGTGTGCAGCAGGTTGAATGATGACTTTAACAGATAGTTTACTCAATGAATAAAGACTCCAAATGTGTTCTCCAATGCTTCTTTATGCTTCAAGTTAGCAAAGGCATAAACATAGAGACTTTCCAATAGATACATTTCCAATGAAGTTACACAGCTTCCAAACTCTGCAGTCTCCTCATAACCACCACACAAAATGAAGTTACACAGGAAATGGAGGGTGGAGCAACCAACTAGCCAGAAACAGCAGGGGTGCAAGGAAGATACCAATACATAGCATAACATAACATAACATAACATGTAATAACAACTGCTAGACAGTTAAAGCTGCGTGGCAGCACAGTTAGAGTTAGGAATTGGGTTAGGGTTTAGGATAGGGTTAGGGTTGGGTTAGGGATAGGGTTAGGGATAGGGTTTGGGTTAGGATTAGGGATAGGTTAGGGTTAGGGTTAGGATTAGGGTTAGGATTAGGGTTAGGGCTAGGATTAAGGATAGGGTTAGGGTTAGGATTACGGATAGGGATCGGTCTAGGGATAGGGTTAGGGTTAGCATTCGGATTAGGGCTAGGGTTAGGATTAGGGCTAGGGTTAGGGATAGGGTTAGGGATAGGGTTAGGGTTAGGGCTAGGGTTAGTGTTAAGGTTAGGGTTAGGATTAGGGCTAGGGCTAGGGCTAGGGTTAGGGATAGGGTTAGGGTTAGAGTTAGGGTTAGGGTTAGAATTAGGGCTAGGGTTAGGGTTTGGGTTAGGGTTAGAGTTAGGGATAGGGTTAGGGTTAGGGTTAGGATCAGGGGAAGGGTTAGGGATAGTTAGGGATAGGGTTAGGGTTGGGTTAGGGATAGGGTTAAGGATAGGGTTAGGGCTAGGGTTAGGGATAGGGTTAGGATTAGTGATAGGGGTTGGGTTAGGGTTAGGGCTAGGGTTAGGGCTAGGGTTAGGGATAGGGTTAGGGTTAGGATTAGTGATAGGGTTAGGAATAGGGTTAGGGATAGGGTTAGGAATAGGGATAGGGTTAGAGTTAGGGTTAGGGTTAGGGTTAGGGTTAGGGGTAGAGTTAGAGTTAGGGATAGGGTTGGGGTTAGGGTTAGGGTTAGGATTAGGGCTAGGGTTAGGGTTAGGGATAGGGTTAGGGTTAGGGTTAGAGTTAGGGATAGGGATAGGATTAGGGCTAGGGTTAGGGATAGGGTTAGGGATAGGGTTAGGGTTAGGGCTAGGGTTAGGGTTAGTGTTAGGGTTAGGGATAGGGTTAGGGATAGGGTTAGGGTTAGGATTAGGGATAGGGTTAGGGTTAGGACTAGGGTAAGGGATAGGGTTAGGGTTAGGGATAGGGTTAGGATTAGTGATAGGGATAGGTTTAGGGTTAGGGATAGGGTTAGGGCTAGGATTAGGATTAGGGTTAGGGTTAGGGGTTGGGTTAGGGATAGGATTAGGGCTAGGGTTAGGAACAGGTTTAGATATAGGGTTAGGGTTAGGGCTAGGGTTAGTGTTAGGGTTAGGGTTAGGGATAGGGTTAGGGATAGGGTTAGGGATAGGGTTAGGGTTTGGGTTAGGGATAGGGTTAGGGTTAGGATTAGGGCTAGAGTTAGGGTTAGGGTTAGAGTTAGGGATAGCGTTAGGGTTAGGATTAGGGCTAGGGTTAGGGTCAGGGTTAGAGTTAGGGATAGGGTTAGGGTTAGGATTAGGGCTAGGGTTAGGGTTAGGGATAGGGTTAGGGTTAGGGCTAGGGTTAGGGATAGGGTTAGGGATAGGGTTAGGGTTAGGATTAGGATTAGGGCTAGGGTTAGGGATAGGGTTAGGGTTATAGTTAGGGTTAGGGTTAGGGTTAGGATTAGCAATAGGGTTAGGGATAGGGCTATGGATAGGGTTAGGGTTAGGGTTAGGGTTAGGATTAGGGCTAGGGTTAGGATTAGGGCTAGGGTTAAGGTTAGGGTTAGGGTTAGGGTTATGGTTAGGGATAGGGTTAGGGTAAGGGTTAGGATTAGGGTTAGAGTTAGGGATAGGGTTAGGGATAGGGTTTGGGTTAGGATTAGGGATAGGGTTAGGGTTAAGGTTAAGATTAGGAATTGGGTTAGGGTTAGGGATAGGGTTAAAGTTAGGGATAGGGTTAGGGTTAGGATTAGGGCTAGGATTAGGGATAGGGTTAGGGCTAAGGTTAGGGATAGGGATAGGGTTAGGGATAGGGTTAGGGATAGGGTTAGGGATAGGGTTAGGGTCAGGGTTAGGATTAGGGCTAGGGTTAGGGATAGGGTTAGGGATAGGGTTAGGGTTAGGGCTAGGGATACAATTAGGGTTAGGATTAGGGTTAGGTTTAGGGCAAGGTTTAGGGTCAGGGTTAGGTATAGGGTTAGGGTTGGGTTAGGGATAGGGTTAGGATTGGGGATAGGGTTAGGGTTAGGGCTAGGGTTAGGGTTAGGGTTTGGGTTAGAATTTTGGCTAGGGTTAGGATTAGGGATAGGGTTATGGATAGGGTTAGGATTAGGGCTAGAGTTTGGGTTAGGTATAGGGTTAGGATTAGTGATAGGGTTAGGGGTTGGGTTAGGGATAGGATTAGGGCTAGGGTTAGGGTTAGGATTAGTGATAGGGATAGGGTTTGGGTTAGGGTTAGGGATAGGGTTAGGGCTAGGGTTAGGATTAGGGTTAGGGATAGGATTTGGGTTAGGGTTAGGGCTAGGGTTAGGGCTAGGGTTAGGGTTGGATTAGGGATAGGGTTAGGGTTAGGATTAGGAAAAGGGTTAGGGTTAGGACTAGGGTTAGGGATAGGGTTAGGGTTAGGATAAGGGCTAGGGTTAGGCTAAGGGTTAGGATTAGGGATAGGGTTAGAAATAGGGTTAGGGCTAGGGTTGAGGTTAGAGTTAGGGATAGGGTTGGGGTTGGGGTTAGGGTTAGGGTTAGGATTAGGGCTAGGGTTAGGGATAGGGTTAGAGTTAGGGTTAGGATTAGGGTTAGGGATAGGGTTAGGATTAGCAATAGGGTTAGGGATAGGGCTAGGGATAGGGTTAGGGCTAGCGTTAGGGTTAGGATTAGGGCTAGGGTTAAGGTTAGGGTTAGGGATAGGGTTAGGGATAGGGTTAGGGTTAGGATAAGGGCTAGGGTTAGGCTTAGGGTTAGGATTAGGGATAGGGTTAGGGTTAGGATTAGGGTTAGGGCTAGGGTTAGAGTTAGGGATAGGGTTGGGGTTAGGGTTAGGATTAGGGCTAAGGTTAGGGTTAGGGATAGGGTTAAGGTTAGAGTTAGGGATAGGGTTAGGGTTAGGATTAGGGCTAGGGTTAGGAACAGGTTTAGATATAGGGTTAGGGTTAGGGCTAGGGTTAGTGTTAGGGTTAGGGTTAGGGATAGGGTTAGGGATAGGGTTAGGGATAGGGTTAGGGATAGGGTTAAGGATAGGGTTAGGGTTTGGGTTAGGGATAGGGTTAGGGTTAGGGTTAGGATTAGGGCTAGAGTTAGGGTTCGGGTTAGGGTTAGAGTTAGGGATAGCGTTAGGGTTAGGATTAGGGCTAGGGTTAGGGTTAGGGTCAGGGTTAGAGTTAGGGATAGGGTTAGGGTTAGGGTTAGGGTTAGGATTAGGGCTAGGGTTAGGGTTAGGGATAGGGTTAGGGTTAGGGCTAGGGTTAGGGTTAGGGATAGGGTTAGGGATAGGGTTAGGGTTAGGGTTAGGGTTAGGGTTAGGATTAGGATTAGGGCTAGGGTTAGGGTTATAGTAAGGGATAGGGTTAGGGTTAGGATTAGGGTTAGGGTTAGGGTTAGGATTAGCAATAGGGTTAGGGATAGGGCTATGGATAGGGTTAGGGTTAGCGTTAGGGTTAGGGTTAGGATTAGGGCTAGGGTTAGGATTAGGGCTAGGGTTAGGGTTAGTGTTAGGGTTAGGGTTAGGGATATGGTTAGGGTAAGGGTTAGGATTAGGGTTAGGGCTAGGGTTAGAGTTAGGGATAGGGTTAGGGATAGGGTTTGGGTTAGGATTAGGGATAGGGTTAGGGTTAGGGTTAGGATTAGGAATTGGGTTAGGAATAGGGATAAAGTTAGGGATAGGGTTAGGGCTAGGATTAGGGATTGGGTTAGGGCTAGGGTTAGGGTTAGGGTTAGGGTTAGGGATAGGGTTAGTGTCAGGGTTAGGATTAGGGCTAGGGTTAGGGATAGGGTTAGGGATAGGGTTAGGGTTAGGGCTAGGGATACAATTAGGGTTAGGATTAGGGTTAGGGTTAGGGCAAGGTTTAGGGTTAGGGTTAGGTATAGGGTTAGGGTTGGGTTAGGGTTAGGATTGGGGATAGGGTTAGGGCTAGGGTTAGGGTTAGGGTTTGGGTTAGAATTTTGGCTAGGGTTAGGATTAGGGATAGGGTTATGGATAGGGTTAGGATTAGGGCTAGAGTTTGGGTTAGGGATAGGGTTAGGATTAGTGATAGGGTTAGGGGTTGGGTTAGGGTTAGGATTAGGGCTAGGGTTAGGGCTAGGGTTAGGGTTAGGGTTAGGATTAGTGATAGGGATAGGGTTTGGGTTAGGGTTAGGGATAGGGTTAGGGCTAAGGTTAGGATTAGGGTTAGGGTTAGGGATAGGATTAGGGTTAGGGTTAGGGCTAGGGTTAGGGCTAGGGTTAGGGTTGGATTAGGGATAGGGTTAGGGTTAGGATTAGGAAAAGGGTTAGGGTTAGAACTAGGGTTAGGGATAGGGTTAGGGTTAGGATAAGGGCTAGGGTTAGGCTAAGGGTTAGGATTAGGGATAGGGTTAGGATTAGGGTTAGGGCTAGGGTTAGAGTTAGGGATAGGGTTGGGGTTAGGGTTAGGATTAGGGTTAGGGTTAGGAAAAGGGTTAGGGTTAGGGATAGGGTTAGGGTTAGGATTAGGGCTAGGGTTAGGGATAGGGTTAAGGATAGGGTTAGGGTTAAGGCTAGGGTTGGGGATAGGGTTAGGGATTGGGTTAGGGTTAGGGATAGGGTTAGGGTTAAGGTTAGGATTAGGGCTAGGGTTAGGGATAGGGTCAGGATTAGTGATAGGGTTAGGGGTTGGGTTAGGATTAGGGCTAGGGTTAGGGCTAGGGTTAGGGATAGGGTTAGGGTTAGGATTAGTGATAGGGTAAGGGATAGGGTTAGGGATAGGGTTAGGGTTAGGATTAGGGATAGGGTTAGGGCTAGGGTTAGGGATAGGGTTAGGGTTAGGATAAGGGCTAGGGTTAGGCTTAGGGTTAGGATTAGGGATAGGGTTAGGGTTAGGATTAAGGTTGGGGTTAGGGTTAGGATTAGGGCTAGGGCTAGGGTTAGGGTTAGGGATAGGGTTAGGGTTAGGGTTAAAGTTAGGGATAGGGTTAGGGATAGGGTTAGGGTTAGGATTAGGGCTAGGGTTAGGGATAGGGTTAAGGATAGGGTTAGGGTTAAGGCTAGGGTTGGGGATAGGGTTAGGGATTGGGTTAGGGTTAGGGATAGGGTTAGGGTTAAGGTTAGGATTAGGGCTAGGGTTAGGGATAGGGTTAGGGTTAGCTTTAGGAATAGGGTTAGGGTTAGGATTAGGGCTAGGGTTAGGGTTAGGGATAGGGTTAGAGTTAGGGATAGGGTTAGGGTTAGGATTAGGGCTAGGGTTAGGGATAGGGATAGGGTTAGGGATAGGGTTAGGGTTAGGATTAGGGCTAGGGTTAGGGTTAGGGATAGGGTTAGGGTTAGGGTTAGGATTAGGGTTAGGGTTAGGGTTAGGGATAGGGTTAGGATTAGCAATAGGGTTAGGGATAGGGATAGGGTTAGGGTTAGGGCTAGCGTTAGGGTTAGGGTTAGGATTAGCAATAGGGTTAGGGTTAGGGATAGGGTTAGGGATAGGGTTAGGGTTAGGATAAGGGCTAGGGTTAGGGTTAGGGTTAAGATAAGGGATAGGGTTAGGGTTAGGATTAGGGTTAGGGCTAGGGTTAGAGTTAGGGATAGGGTTAGGGTTAGTGATAGGGTTAGAGTTAGGGATAGGGTTAGGGTTAGGGTTAGGATTAGGGCTAGGGTTAGGGATAGGGTTAGGGTTAGGGTTAGGGCTAGGGTTAGTGTTAGGGTTAGGGATAGGGTTAGGGATAGGGTTAGGGATAGGGTTAGGGTTAGGGTTAGAGATAGGGATAGGGTTAGGGTTAGGGTTAGGATTAGGGCTAGGGTTAGGGTTAGGGATAGGGTTAGGGTTAGCGTTAGGGATAGGGTTCGGGTTAGAGCTAGGGCTAGGGATAGGGTTAGAGTTAGGGTTAGGGTTAGGGTTAGGGTTAGGGTAAGGGCTAGGGTTAGGGTTAGCGTTGGGGCTAGGGTAAGGGATAGGGTTAGGGTTAGAATTTTGGCTAGGGTTAGGATTAGGGATAGGGTTATGGATAGGGTTAGGATTAGGGCTAGGGTTAGGGATAGGGTCAGGATTAGTGATAGGGTTAGGGGTTGGGTTAGGATTAGGGCTAGGGTTAGGGCTAGGGTTAGGGATAGGGTTAGGGTTAGGATTAGTGATAGGGTAAGGGATAGGGTTAGGGATAGGGTTAGGGTTAGGATTAGGGATAGGGTTAGGGCTAGGGTTAGGGATAGGGTTAGGGTTAGGATAAGGGCTAGGGTTAGGCTTAGGGTTAGGATTAGGGATAGGGTTAGGGTTAGGATTAAGGTTGGGGTTAGGGTTAGGATTAGGGCTAGGGCTAGGGTTAGGGTTAGGGATAGGGTTAGGGTTAGGGTTAAAGTTAGGGATAGGGTTAGGGATAGGGTTAGGGCTAGGGTTAGTGTTAGGGTTAGGGATAGGGTTAGGGTTAGGGATAGGATTAGGGTTAGGGTTAGGGTTAGGGTTAGGGATAGGGTTAGAGTTAGGGATAGGGTTAGGGTTAGGGTTAGGGTTAGTATTAGGGCTAGGGTTAGGGTTAGGGATTGGGTTAGGGTTAGAGTTAGGGATAGGGTTAGGGATAGGGTTAGGATTAGGGCTAGGGGGGATTTACACTGACCACCAATGTAAGAGCAATTCTGCACTTACCACCACTGTAAAGGGAAATGTTCACTGATCACCAATGTAATGAAGAAGTTACACTGACAACCAAAGTAAGGGGGGACATTTACACTGGCCACTAGTGTGAATGAAAGGATTTTTCACTAAGCCCCAATGTAATGAGAAGATTTACACTGATCACCAATGTAACAGACATTTAGCCTGCATTCACATTTCTTTTGTCAGGAAAACATGCAAAATCACTTTCCTGACACCACAGAAATGTGCTGCCCTTCACCTGGTACACAGCAGTGGCATTAATTGTTAATGACACCTTCACGCATCTGCTGAGATGTGCGTATTCACATCCACCAAAATTCAGGGTGCTGTGCCACCATGATATTTTGAAAAAAGGTTCCCTCTCCAATTTGCTTACCTTTGCAGAACAGGCTGATGGTAGGCTTAATGACCTCAGTTTTAGACAGGACTTTCAAGCCTTTACCTCCCCGTGGGCAGCATTCAACAGAAGTGAAGGTGGATATGACCTCAGGGATTAGGGTTAGGGTTGGGTTAGGGTTAGGATTGGGGATAGGGTTAGGGCTAGGGTTAGGGTTAGGGTTTGGGTTAGAATTTTGGCTAGGGTTAGGATTAGGGATAGGGTTATGGATAGAGTTAGGATTAGGGCTAGAGTTTGGGTTAGGGATAGGGTTAGGATTAGTGATAGGGTTAGGGGTTGGGTTAGGGTTAGGATTAGGGCTAGGGTTAGGGCTAGGGTTAGGGTTAGGGTTAGGATTAGTGATAGGGATAGGGTTTGGGTTAGGGTTAGGGATAGGGTTAGGGCTAAGGTTAGGATTAGGGTTAGGGTTAGGGATAGGATTAGGGTTAGGGTTAGGGCTAGGGTTAGGGCTAGGGTTAGGGTTGGATTAGGGATAGGGTTAGGGTTAGGATTAGGAAAAGGGTTAGGGTTAGAACTAGGGTTAGGGATAGGGTTAGGGTTAGGATAAGGGCTAGGGTTAGGCTAAGGGTTAGGATTAGGGATAGGGTTAGGATTAGGGTTAGGGCTAGGGTTAGAGTTAGGGATAGGGTTGGGGTTAGGGTTAGGATTAGGGTTAGGGTTAGGAAAAGGGTTAGGGTTAGGGATAGGGTTAGGGTTAGGATTAGGGCTAGGGTTAGGGATAGGGTTAAGGATAGGGTTAGGGTTAAGGCTAGGGTTGGGGATAGGGTTAGGGATTGGGTTAGGGTTAGGGATAGGGTTAGGGTTAAGGTTAGGATTAGGGCTAGGGTTAGGGATAGGGTTAGGGTTAGCTTTAGGAATAGGGTTAGGGTTAGGATTAGGGCTAGGGTTAGGGTTAGGGATAGGGTTAGAGTTAGGGATAGGGTTAGGGTTAGGATTAGGGCTAGGGTTAGGGATAGGGATAGGGTTAGGGATAGGGTTAGGGTTAGGATTAGGGCTAGGGTTAGGGTTAGGGATAGGGTTAGGGTTAGGGTTAGGATTAGGGTTAGGGTTAGGGTTAGGGATAGGGTTAGGATTAGCAATAGGGTTAGGGATAGGGATAGGGTTAGGGTTAGGGCTAGCGTTAGGGTTAGGGTTAGGATTAGCAATAGGGTTAGGGTTAGGGATAGGGTTAGGGATAGGGTTAGGGTTAGGATAAGGGCTAGGGTTAGGGTTAGGGTTAAGATAAGGGATAGGGTTAGGGTTAGGATTAGGGTTAGGGCTAGGGTTAGAGTTAGGGATAGGGTTAGGGTTAGTGATAGGGTTAGAGTTAGGGATAGGGTTAGGGTTAGGGTTAGGATTAGGGCTAGGGTTAGGGATAGGGTTAGGGTTAGGGTTAGGGCTAGGGTTAGTGTTAGGGTTAGGGATAGGGTTAGGGATAGGGTTAGGGATAGGGTTAGGGTTAGGGTTAGAGATAGGGATAGGGTTAGGGTTAGGGTTAGGATTAGGGCTAGGGTTAGGGTTAGGGATAGGGTTAGGGTTAGCGTTAGGGATAGGGTTCGGGTTAGAGCTAGGGCTAGGGATAGGGTTAGAGTTAGGGTTAGGGTTAGGGTTAGGGTTAGGGTAAGGGCTAGGGTTAGGGTTAGCGTTGGGGCTAGGGTAAGGGATAGGGTTAGGGTTAGAATTTTGGCTAGGGTTAGGATTAGGGATAGGGTTATGGATAGGGTTAGGATTAGGGCTAGGGTTAGGGATAGGGTCAGGATTAGTGATAGGGTTAGGGGTTGGGTTAGGATTAGGGCTAGGGTTAGGGCTAGGGTTAGGGATAGGGTTAGGGTTAGGATTAGTGATAGGGTAAGGGATAGGGTTAGGGATAGGGTTAGGGTTAGGATTAGGGATAGGGTTAGGGCTAGGGTTAGGGATAGGGTTAGGGTTAGGATAAGGGCTAGGGTTAGGCTTAGGGTTAGGATTAGGGATAGGGTTAGGGTTAGGATTAAGGTTGGGGTTAGGGTTAGGATTAGGGCTAGGGCTAGGGTTAGGGTTAGGGATAGGGTTAGGGTTAGGGTTAAAGTTAGGGATAGGGTTAGGGATAGGGTTAGGGCTAGGGTTAGTGTTAGGGTTAGGGATAGGGTTAGGGTTAGGGATAGGATTAGGGTTAGGGTTAGGGTTAGGGTTAGGGATAGGGTTAGAGTTAGGGATAGGGTTAGGGTTAGGGTTAGGGTTAGTATTAGGGCTAGGGTTAGGGTTAGGGATTGGGTTAGGGTTAGAGTTAGGGATAGGGTTAGGGATAGGGTTAGGATTAGGGCTAGGGTTAGGGATAGGGTTAGGGTTAGGGCTCGGGTTTGGGTTAGGGATAGGGTTAGGGTTAGGGTTAGGGTTAGGATTAGGGCTAGGGTTAGGGTTAGGGATAGGGTTAGGGTTAGAGTTAGGGATAGGGTTAGGGTTAGGATTAGGGTTGGGGTTAGGGATAGGGTTAGGATTAGCAATAGGGTTAGTGATAGGGTTAGGGTTAGGGCTAGCGTTAGGGTTAGGGTTAGGATTAGGGCTAGGGTTTGGGTTAGGGATAGGGTTAGGGATAGGGTTAGGGTTAGGATAAGGGCTAGGGTTAGGCTTAGGGTTAGGATTAGGGATAGGGTTAGGGTTAGGATTAGGGTTAGGGCTAGGGTTAGAGTTAGGGATAGGGTTGGGGTTAGGGTTGGGGTTAGGATTAGGGCTAGGGTTGGGGTTAAGGATAGGGTTAAGGTTAGAGTTAGGGATAGGGTTAGGGTTAGGATTAGGGCTAGGGTTAGGAACAGGTTTAGATATAGGGTTAGGGCTAGGGTTAGTGTTGGGGTTAGGGTTAGGGTTAGGGTTAGGGTTTGGGTTAGGGATAGGGTTAGGGTTAGGATTAGGGCTAGAGTTAGGGATAGGGTTTGGGTTAGAGTTAGGGATAGGGTTAGGGTTAGGATTAGGGCTAGGGTTAGGGTTAGGGATAGGTTTAGGGTTAGGGATAGGGTTAGGGTTAGGGTTAGGATTAGGGCTAGGGTTAGGGTTAGGGATAGGGTTAGGGTTATAGTTAGGGATAGGGTTAGGGTTAGAATTAGGGTTAGGGTTAGGATTAGGGATAGGGTTAGGGTTAGGGCTAGGGTTAGGGTTAGGGATAGGGATAGGGTTAGGGATAGGGTTAGGGTTAGGATTAGGGCTAGGGTTAGGGTTAGGGATAGGGTTAGGGTTATAGTTAGGGATAGGGTTAGGGTTAGGATTAGGAATAGGTTTAGGGTTAGGGTTAGGGTTAGGGTTAGGGCTAGGGATAGGGTTAGGATTAGGGATAGGGTTAGGGCTAGGGTTAAATTTAGGGTTAGGGATAGGGTTAGGTTTAGGGTTAGGAATAGGGCTAGGGTTAGGGATAGGGTTAGGGCTAGGGTTAGGATTAGGGTTAGGGATAGGATTAGGGTTAGGATTAGGGTTAGGGTTAGGGTTAGGGTTAGGGAAAGGTTTAGGGTTAGGGCTAGGGTTAGGATTAGGGATAGGGTTAGGGTTAGGGCTAGGGTTAGGGTTTGGGTTAGAATTTTGGCTAGTGTTAGGATTAGGGATAGGGTTATGGATAGGGTTAGGATTATGGCTAGGTTTAGGGTTAGGGATAGGGTTAGGATTAGTGATAGGGTTAGGGGTTGGGTTAGGGTTAGGATTAGGGCTAGGGTTAGGGCTAGGGTTAGGGATAGGGTTAGGGTTAGGGTTTGGATTAGGGCTAGGTCTAGGGTTAGGGATAGGGTTAGGGTTAGAGTTAGGGATAGGGTTAGGGTTAGGATTAGGGTTGGGGTTAGGGATAGGGTTAGGATTAGCAATAGGGTTAGGGATAGGGCTAGGGATAGGGTTAGGGTTAGGGCTAGCGTTAGGGTTAGGGTTAGGAATAGGGCTAGGGTTAGGGTTAGGGATAGGGTTAGGGATAGGGTTAGGGTTAGGATAAGGGCTAGGGTTAGGCTTAGGGTTAGGATTAGGGATAGGGTTAGGGTTAGGATTAGGGTTAGGGCTAGGGTTAGAGTTAGGGATAGGGTTGGGGTTAGGGTTAGGGTTAGGATTAGGGCTAGGGTTAGGGTTAAGGATAGGGTTAAGGTTAGAGTTTGGGATAGGGTTAGGTTTAGGATTAGGGCTAGGGTTAGGAACAGGTTTAGATATAGGGCTAGGGTTAGTGTTAGGGTTAGGGTTAGGGATAGGGTTAGGGTTAGGGTTTGGCTTTGGGTTAGGGATAGGGTTAGGGTTAGGGTTAGGATTAGGGCTAGAGTTAGGGATAGGGTTAGGGTTAGAGTTAGGGATAGCGTTTGGGTTAGGGTAATGATTAGGATTAGGGCTAGGGTTAAGGTTAGGGTCAGGGTTAGAGTTAGGGTTAGGGTTAGGGTTAGGGTTAGGATTAGGGCTAGGGTTAGGGTTAGGGATAGGGATAGGGATAGGGTTAGGTTTAGGGTTAGGGTTAGGGCTAGGGCTAGGGTTAGGGTTAGGGTTAGGGTTAGGGTTAGGGATAGGGTTAGGGTTAGGATTAGGGCTAGGGTTAGCTTTAGGGATAGAGTTACGGTTATAGTTAGGGTTAGGGTTAGAATTAGGGTTAGGGTTAGGGTTAGGGATAGGGCTATGGATAGGGTTAGGGTTAGGGCTAGCGTTAGGGTTAGGGTTAGGATTAGGGCTAGGGTTAGGATTAGGGCTAGGGTTAGGGTTAGGGTTAGGGTTAGGGATAGGGTTAGAGTTAGGGATAGGGTTAGGGTTAGGGTTAGGGATAGGGTTTGGGTTAGGATTAGGGATAGGGTTAGGGTTAGGATTAGGGCTAGGGTTAGGGATAGGGTTAGGGTTAGGGTTAGGGTTAGGGTTAGGGTTAGGATTAGGGTTAGGGTTAGGGATAGGGTTAGGATTAGCAATAGGGTTAGGGATAGGGATAGGGATAGGGTTAGGGTTAGGGCTAGGGTTAGGGTTAGGGTTAAGGACAGGGTTAGGGATAGGGTTAGGGTTAGGATAAGGGCTAGGGTTAGGCTTAGGGTTAGGATAAGGGATAGGGTTAGGGTTAGGATTAGGGTTAGGGCTAGGGTTAGAGTTAGGGATAGGGCTAGGGTTAGGGATAGGGTTAGGGTTAGGATTAGGGCTAGGGTTAGGGATAGGGTTAGGGTTAGGATAAGGGCTAGGGTTAGGCTTAGGGTTAGGATAAGGGATAGGGTTAGGGTTAGGATTAGGGTTAGGGCTAGGGTTAGAGTTAGGGATAGGGTTAGGGTTAGGGATAGGGTTAGAGTTAGGGATAGGGTTAGGGTTAGGATTAGGGCTAGGGTTAGGGATAGGGTTAGGGTTAGGGATAGGGTTAGGGATAGGGTTAGGGTTAGAGATAGGAATAGGGTTAGAGTTAGGGTTAGGATTAGGGCTAGGGTTAGGGTTAAGGATGGCTTAGGCTTAGCGTTAGGGATAGGGTTAGGGTTAGAGCTAGGGCTAGGGATAGGGTTAGAGTTAGGGATAGGGTTAGGGTTAGGGTTAGGGTAAGGGCTAGGGTTAGGGTTAGCGTTGGGGCTAGGGTAAGGGATAGGGTTAGGGTTAGAATTTTGGCTAGGGTTAGGATTAGGGATAGGGTTATGGATAGGGTTAGGATTAGGGCTAGGGTTAGGGATAGGGTAAGGATTAGTGATAGGGTTAGGGGTTGGGTTAGGGTTAGGATTAGGGCTAGGGTTAGGGCTAGGGTTAGGGATAGGGTTAGGGTTAGGATTAGTGATAGGGTTAGGGCTAGGGTTAGGGATAGGGTTAGGGTTAGGATTAGGGATAGGGTTAGGGTTAGGGTTAGGGCTAGGGTTAGGGATAGGGTTAGGGTTAGGATAGGGTTAGGGTTAGGATAAGGGCTAGGGTTAGGCTTAGGGTTAGGATTATGGATAGGGTTAGGGTTAGGATTAAGGTTGGGGTTAGGGTTAGGATTAGGGCTAGGGTTAGGGTTAGGGTTAGGGTTAGGGTTAGGGTTAGGGTTAGGGTTAAAGTTAGGGATAGGGTTAGGGTTAGGGATAGGGTTAGGGCTAGGGTTAGTGTTAGGGTTAGGGTTAGGGATAGGGTTAGGGTTAGGGTTAGGGATAGGGTTAGGGTTAGGGTTAGGATTAGGGCTAGGGTTAGGGTTAGGGTTAGGGATAGGGTTAGGGTTAGGGTTAGAGTTAGGGATAGGGTTAGGGTTAGGGTTAGGGTTAGGATTAGGGCTAGGGTTAGGGTTAGGGATTGGGTTAGGGTTAGAGTTAGGGATAGGGTTAGGGTTAGGGTTAGGGTTAGGATTAGGGCTAGGGTTAGGGATAGGGTTAGGGTTAGGGTTTGGGTTAGGGATAGGGTTAGGGATAGGGTTAGGGTTAGGGTTAGGATTAGGGCTAGGGTTAGGGTTAGGGATAGGGTTAGGGTTAGAGTTAGGGATAGGGTTAGGGTTAGGGTTAGGGTTAGGATTAGGGTTGGGGTTAGGGATAGGGTTAGGATTAGCAATAGGGTTAGGGATAGGGTTAGGGATAGGGTTAGGGTTAGGATTAGGGCTAGGGTTAGGGTTAAGGTTAGGGTCAGGGTTAGAGTTAGGGATAGGGTTAGGGTTAGGGTTAGGATTAGGGCTAGGGTTAGGGTTAGGGATAGGGATAGGGTTAGGGTTGGGGTTAGGGTTAGGGCTAGGGTTAGGGTTAGGGATAGGGTTAGGGTTAGGATTAGGGCTAGGGTTAGGGATAGGGTTAGGGTTAGGGTTAGGGTTAGGAATAGCAATAGGGTTAGGGATAGGGCTATGGATAGGGTTAGGGTTAGGGCTAGCGTTAGGGTTAGGGTTAGGATTAGGTCTAGGGTTAGGATTAGGGCTAGGGTTAGGGTTAGGGTTAGGGTTAGGGTTAGGGCTAGGGATAGGGTTAGGATTAGGGATAGGGTTAGGGCTAGGGTTAAATTTAGGGTTAGGGATAGGGTTAGGTTTAGGGTTAGGAATAGGGCTAGGGTTAGGGATAGGGTTAGGGCTAGGGTTAGGATTAGGGTTAGGGATAGGATTAGGGTTAGGATTAGGGTTAGGGTTAGGGTTAGGGTTAGGGAAAGGTTTAGGGTTAGGGCTAGGGTTAGGATTAGGGATAGGGTTAGGGTTAGGGCTAGGGTTAGGGTTTGGGTTAGAATTTTGGCTAGTGTTAGGATTAGGGATAGGGTTATGGATAGGGTTAGGATTATGGCTAGGTTTAGGGTTAGGGATAGGGTTAGGATTAGTGATAGGGTTAGGGGTTGGGTTAGGGTTAGGATTAGGGCTAGGGTTAGGGCTAGGGTTAGGGATAGGGTTAGGGTTAGGGTTTGGATTAGGGCTAGGTCTAGGGTTAGGGATAGGGTTAGGGTTAGAGTTAGGGATAGGGTTAGGGTTAGGATTAGGGTTGGGGTTAGGGATAGGGTTAGGATTAGCAATAGGGTTAGGGATAGGGCTAGGGATAGGGTTAGGGTTAGGGCTAGCGTTAGGGTTAGGGTTAGGAATAGGGCTAGGGTTAGGGTTAGGGATAGGGTTAGGGATAGGGTTAGGGTTAGGATAAGGGCTAGGGTTAGGCTTAGGGTTAGGATTAGGGATAGGGTTAGGGTTAGGATTAGGGTTAGGGCTAGGGTTAGAGTTAGGGATAGGGTTGGGGTTAGGGTTAGGGTTAGGATTAGGGCTAGGGTTAGGGTTAAGGATAGGGTTAAGGTTAGAGTTTGGGATAGGGTTAGGTTTAGGATTAGGGCTAGGGTTAGGAACAGGTTTAGATATAGGGCTAGGGTTAGTGTTAGGGTTAGGGTTAGGGATAGGGTTAGGGTTAGGGTTTGGCTTTGGGTTAGGGATAGGGTTAGGGTTAGGGTTAGGATTAGGGCTAGAGTTAGGGATAGGGTTAGGGTTAGAGTTAGGGATAGCGTTTGGGTTAGGGTAATGATTAGGATTAGGGCTAGGGTTAAGGTTAGGGTCAGGGTTAGAGTTAGGGTTAGGGTTAGGGTTAGGGTTAGGATTAGGGCTAGGGTTAGGGTTAGGGATAGGGATAGGGATAGGGTTAGGTTTAGGGTTAGGGTTAGGGCTAGGGCTAGGGTTAGGGTTAGGGTTAGGGTTAGGGTTAGGGATAGGGTTAGGGTTAGGATTAGGGCTAGGGTTAGCTTTAGGGATAGAGTTACGGTTATAGTTAGGGTTAGGGTTAGAATTAGGGTTAGGGTTAGGGTTAGGGATAGGGCTATGGATAGGGTTAGGGTTAGGGCTAGCGTTAGGGTTAGGGTTAGGATTAGGGCTAGGGTTAGGATTAGGGCTAGGGTTAGGGTTAGGGTTAGGGTTAGGGATAGGGTTAGAGTTAGGGATAGGGTTAGGGTTAGGGTTAGGGATAGGGTTTGGGTTAGGATTAGGGATAGGGTTAGGGTTAGGATTAGGGCTAGGGTTAGGGATAGGGTTAGGGTTAGGGTTAGGGTTAGGGTTAGGGTTAGGATTAGGGTTAGGGTTAGGGATAGGGTTAGGATTAGCAATAGGGTTAGGGATAGGGATAGGGATAGGGTTAGGGTTAGGGCTAGGGTTAGGGTTAGGGTTAAGGACAGGGTTAGGGATAGGGTTAGGGTTAGGATAAGGGCTAGGGTTAGGCTTAGGGTTAGGATAAGGGATAGGGTTAGGGTTAGGATTAGGGTTAGGGCTAGGGTTAGAGTTAGGGATAGGGCTAGGGTTAGGGATAGGGTTAGGGTTAGGATTAGGGCTAGGGTTAGGGATAGGGTTAGGGTTAGGATAAGGGCTAGGGTTAGGCTTAGGGTTAGGATAAGGGATAGGGTTAGGGTTAGGATTAGGGTTAGGGCTAGGGTTAGAGTTAGGGATAGGGTTAGGGTTAGGGATAGGGTTAGAGTTAGGGATAGGGTTAGGGTTAGGATTAGGGCTAGGGTTAGGGATAGGGTTAGGGTTAGGGATAGGGTTAGGGATAGGGTTAGGGTTAGAGATAGGAATAGGGTTAGAGTTAGGGTTAGGATTAGGGCTAGGGTTAGGGTTAAGGATGGCTTAGGCTTAGCGTTAGGGATAGGGTTAGGGTTAGAGCTAGGGCTAGGGATAGGGTTAGAGTTAGGGATAGGGTTAGGGTTAGGGTTAGGGTAAGGGCTAGGGTTAGGGTTAGCGTTGGGGCTAGGGTAAGGGATAGGGTTAGGGTTAGAATTTTGGCTAGGGTTAGGATTAGGGATAGGGTTATGGATAGGGTTAGGATTAGGGCTAGGGTTAGGGATAGGGTAAGGATTAGTGATAGGGTTAGGGGTTGGGTTAGGGTTAGGATTAGGGCTAGGGTTAGGGCTAGGGTTAGGGATAGGGTTAGGGTTAGGATTAGTGATAGGGTTAGGGCTAGGGTTAGGGATAGGGTTAGGGTTAGGATTAGGGATAGGGTTAGGGTTAGGGTTAGGGCTAGGGTTAGGGATAGGGTTAGGGTTAGGATAGGGTTAGGGTTAGGATAAGGGCTAGGGTTAGGCTTAGGGTTAGGATTATGGATAGGGTTAGGGTTAGGATTAAGGTTGGGGTTAGGGTTAGGATTAGGGCTAGGGTTAGGGTTAGGGTTAGGGTTAGGGTTAGGGTTAGGGTTAGGGTTAAAGTTAGGGATAGGGTTAGGGTTAGGGATAGGGTTAGGGCTAGGGTTAGTGTTAGGGTTAGGGTTAGGGATAGGGTTAGGGTTAGGGTTAGGGATAGGGTTAGGGTTAGGGTTAGGATTAGGGCTAGGGTTAGGGTTAGGGTTAGGGATAGGGTTAGGGTTAGGGTTAGAGTTAGGGATAGGGTTAGGGTTAGGGTTAGGGTTAGGATTAGGGCTAGGGTTAGGGTTAGGGATTGGGTTAGGGTTAGAGTTAGGGATAGGGTTAGGGTTAGGGTTAGGGTTAGGATTAGGGCTAGGGTTAGGGATAGGGTTAGGGTTAGGGTTTGGGTTAGGGATAGGGTTAGGGATAGGGTTAGGGTTAGGGTTAGGATTAGGGCTAGGGTTAGGGTTAGGGATAGGGTTAGGGTTAGAGTTAGGGATAGGGTTAGGGTTAGGGTTAGGGTTAGGATTAGGGTTGGGGTTAGGGATAGGGTTAGGATTAGCAATAGGGTTAGGGATAGGGTTAGGGATAGGGTTAGGGTTAGGATTAGGGCTAGGGTTAGGGTTAAGGTTAGGGTCAGGGTTAGAGTTAGGGATAGGGTTAGGGTTAGGGTTAGGATTAGGGCTAGGGTTAGGGTTAGGGATAGGGATAGGGTTAGGGTTGGGGTTAGGGTTAGGGCTAGGGTTAGGGTTAGGGATAGGGTTAGGGTTAGGATTAGGGCTAGGGTTAGGGATAGGGTTAGGGTTAGGGTTAGGGTTAGGAATAGCAATAGGGTTAGGGATAGGGCTATGGATAGGGTTAGGGTTAGGGCTAGCGTTAGGGTTAGGGTTAGGATTAGGTCTAGGGTTAGGATTAGGGCTAGGGTTAGGGTTAGGGATAGGGTTAGAGTTAGGGATAGGGTTAGGGTTAGGGATAGGGCTTGGGTTAGGATTAGGGATAGGGTTAGGGTAAGGATTAGGAATAGGGTTAGGTTTAGGATTAGGAATAGGGTTAGGGTTAGGGTTAGGGCTAGGGATAGGATTAGGAATAGGGCTAGGGTTAGGGATAGGGTTAGGGATAGGGTTAGGGTTAGGGTTAGGATTAGGGCTAGGGTTAGGGTTAGGGATAGGATTAGGGTTAGAGTTAGGGATAGGGTTAGGGTTAGGATTAGGGCTAGGGTTAGGGATAGGGTTAGGGTTAGGGCTAAGGATAGGGTTAGGGCTAGGGTTAGGATTAGGGTTAGGATTAGGGTTAGGGTTAGGGTTAGGAAAAGATTTAGGGTTAGGGCTAGGGTTAGGATTAGGGATAGGGTTAGGGTTAGGGCTAGGGTTAGGGTTTGGGTTAGAATTTTGGCTAGTGTTAGGATTAGGGATAGGGTTATGGATAGGGTTAGGATTAGGGATAGGTTTAGGGTTAGGGATAGGGTTAGGATTAGTGATAGGGTTAGGGGTTGGGTTAGGGTTAGGATTAGGGCTAGGGTTAGGGCTAGGGTCAGGGTTAGGATTATTGAAAGGTATAGGGTTAGGGTTAAGGCTAGGGTTAGGATTAGGGTTAGGGATAGGATTAGGGCTAGGGTTAGGGCTAGGGTTAGGGTTGGGTTAGGGATAGGGTTAGGGTTAGGATTAGGGATAGGGATAGGGTTAGGACTAGGGTAAGGGATAGGGTTAGGGTTAGGAATAGGGTTAGGGTTAGGGTTAGGATTAGTGATAGGGATAGGGTTAGGGTTAGGGCTAGGATTAGAATTAGGGTTAGGGATAGGATTAGGATTAGGGTTAGGGTTAGGGCTAGGGCTAGGGTTAGGGTTAGGGCTAGGGTTAGGGTTGGGTTAGGGATAGGGTTAGGGTTAGGATCAGGGATAGGGTTAGGGTTAGGACTAGGGTTAGGGATAGGGTTAGGGTTAGGATAAGGGCTAGGGTTAGGCTAAGGGTTAGGATTAGGGATAGGGTTAGGATTAGGGTTAGGGCTAGGGTTAGAGTTAGGGATAGGGTTGGGGTTAGGGTTAGGATTAGGGTTAGGGCTAGGGTTAGGGATAGGGTTAGGGTTAGGATTAGGGTTAGGGTTAGGGATAGGGTTAGGATTACCAATAGGGTTAGGGATCGGGCTCGGGATAGGGTTAGGGTTAGGGCTAGCATTAGGGTTAGGATTAGGGCTAGGGTTAGGGTTAGGGTTAAGGTTAGGGATAGGGTTAGGGTCAGGATTAGGGCTAGGGTTAGAGTTAGGGATAGGGTTAGGGTTAGGGTTAGAGTTAGGGATAGGGTTAGGGTTAGGGTTAGGGTTAGGGTTAGGGTTAGGATTAGGGATAGGGTTAGGGTTAGGACTAGGGTTAGGGATAGTGTTAGGGTTAGGATAAGGGCTAGGGTTAGGCTTAGGGTTAGGGTTAGGGATAGGGTTAGGGTTAGGGTTAGGATAAGGGCTAGGGTTAGGCTTAGGGTTAGGATTAGGGTTAGAGTTAGGGTTAGGGTTAGGATTAGGGCTAGGGTTAGGGATAGGGTTAGGGATAGGGTTAGGGTTAAGGCTAGGGTTAGTGTAAGGGTTAGGGATAGGGTTAGGGTTAGGATTAGGGCTAGGGTTAGGGTTAGGGATAGGGTTAGTGTTAGCATTAGGAATAGGGTTAGGGTTAGAATTAGGGCTAGGGATAGGGTTAGAGTTAGGGTTAGGGTTAGGGCTAGCGTTAGGGTTAGGATTAGGTCTAGGGCTAGGGTTAGGGTTAGGGATAGGGTTAGGGTTAGGATAAGGGCTAGGGTTAGGCTTAGGGTTAGGATTAGGGATAGGGTTAGGATTAGGGTTAGGGCTATGGTTAGAGTTAGGGATAGGGTTGGGGTTAGGGTTAGGGTTAGGATTAGGGCTAGGGTTAGGGATAGGGTTAGGGTTAGAGTTTGGGATAGGGTTAGGGTTAGGGTTAGGATTAGGGCTAGGGTTAGGGATAGGGTTAGGGCTAGGGTTAGTGTTAGGGTTAGGGAGAGGGTTGGGGATAGGGATAGGGTTAGGGTTAGGGCTAGGGATAGGGTTAGGGCTAGGGTTAGGATTAGGGTTAGGGATAGGATTAGGGTTAGGGTTAGGGTTAGGGTTAGGGCAAGGTTTAGGGTTAGGGCTAGGGTTAGGATTAGGGATAGGGTTAGGGTTAGGGCTAGGGTTAGGGTTTGGGTTAGAATTTTGGCTAGTGTTAGGATTAGGGATAGGGTTATGGATAGGGTTAGGATTAGGGCTAGGGTTAGGGTTAGGGATAGGGTTAGGATTAGTGATAGGGTTAGGGGTTGGGTTAGGGTTAGGGTTAGGATTAGGGTTAGGATTAGGGCTAGGGTTAGGGTTAGGGATAGGGTTAGGATTAGTGATAGGGTTAGGGGTTGGGTTAGGGTTAGGGTTAGGATTAGGGCTAGGGTTAGGGCTAGGGTTAGGGATAGGGTCAGGGTTAGGATTAGTGAAAGGGATAGGGTTAGGGTTAGGGATAGGGTTAGGGCTAGGATTAGGATTAGGGTTAGGGATAGGATTAGGGTTAGGGCTAGGGTTAGGGTTAGGGCTAGGGTTAGGGTTGGGTTTGGGATAGGGTTAGGATTAGTGATAGGGTTAGGGTTAGGACTAGGGTAAGGGATAGGGTTAGGGATAGGGTTAGGGTTAGGATTAGTGATAGGGATAGGGTTAGGGTTAGGGATAGGGTTAGGGCTAGGATTAGGATTTGGGTAGGGATAGGATTAGGGTTAGGGTTAGGGCTAGGGTTAGGGTTAGGTTTAGGGCTAGGGTTAGGGTTGGGTTAGGGATAGGGTTAGGGTTAGGATTAGGGATAGGGTTAGGGTTAGGACTAGGGTTAGGGATAGGGTTAGGGTTAGGAAAAGGGCTAGGGTTAGGCTAAGGGTTAGGATTAGGGATAGGGTTAGGATGAGGGTTAGGGCTAGGGTTAGAGTTAGGGATAGGGTTGGGATTAGGGTTAGGATTAGGGCTAGGGTTAGGGTTAAGGATAGGGATAGGGTTAGGGTTAGCGTTAGGGATAGGGTTAGGGTTAGGGTTAGGATTAGGGCTAGGGTTAGGGTTAGGGATAGGGATAGGGTTAGAGTTAGGGATAGGGTTAGGGTTAGGGTTAGGGTTAGGATTAAGGCTAGGGTTAGGGATAGGGTTAGGGTTAGGATTAGGGCTAGGGTTAGGGTTAGGGATAGGGTTAGGATTAGGGTTAGGGTTAGGGATAGGGTTAGGATTAGGGATAGGGCTAGGGATAGGGTTAGGGTTAGGGATAGCATGAGGGTTAGGATTAGGGCTAGGGTTAGGGTTAGGGATAGGGTTAGGGATAGGGTTAGGGATAGGGTTAGGGTTAGGATAAGGGCTAGGGTTAGGCTTAGGGATAGGATTAGGGATAGGGTTAGGGTTAGGATTAGGGTTAGGGCTAGAGTTAGAGTTAGGGATAGGGTTGGGGTTAGGGTTAGGGTTAGGGTTAGGATTAGGGCTAGGGTTAGGGATAGGGTTAGGGTTAGGGTTAGAGTTAGGGATAGGATTAGGGCTAGGGTTAGGGATAGGGTTAGGGATAGGGTTAGGGTTAGGGCTAGGGTTAGTGTTAGGGTTAGGGATAGGGTTAGGGTTAGGGTTAGGGTTAGGGTTAGGATTAGGGATAGGGTTAGGGTTAGGACTAGGGTAAGGGATAGGGTTAGGGTTAGGGATAGGGTTAGGGTTAGGATTAGTGATAGGGATAGGTTTAGGGTTAGGGATAGGGTTAGGGCTAGGATTAGGATTAGGGTTAGGGTTAGGGATAGGATTAGGGTTAGGGTTAGGGTTAGGGCTAGGGTTAAGGTTAGGGCTAGGGTTAGGGTTGGGGTTGGGTTAGGGATAGGGTTAGGGTTAGGATTAGGGATAGGGTTAGGGATAGGGTTAGGGATAGGGTTAGGGATAGGGATAGGGTTAGGGTTAGGATAAGGGCTAGGGTTAGGCTTAGGCTTAGGGTTAGGATTAGGGATAGGGTTAGGATTAGGGTTAGGGCTAGAGTTAGAGTTAGGGATAGGGTTGGGGTTATGGTTAGGATTAGGGCTAGGGTTAGGGTTAGGGATAGGGTTAGGGTTAGAGTTAGGGATAGGATTAGGGCTAGGGTTAGGGATAGGGTTAGGGATAGGGTTAGGGTTAGGGCTAGGGTTAGTGTTAGGGTTAGGGATAGGGTTAGGGATAGGGTTAGGGTTAGGGTTAGGATTAGGGATAGGGTTAGGGTAAGGACTAGGGTAAGGGATAGGGTTAGGGTTAGGGATAGGGTTAGGATTAGTGATAGGGATAGGTTTAGGGATAGGGTTAGGGCTAGGATTAGGATTAGGATTAGGGTTAGGGTTAGGGATAGGATTAGGGTTAGGGTTTGGGCTAGGGTTAAGGTTAGGGCTAGGGTTAGGGTTGGGGTTGGGTTAGGGATAGGGTTAGGGTTAGGATTAGGGATAGGGTTAGGGTTAGGGATAGGGTTAGGGATAGGGTTAGGGTTAGGATAAGGGCTAGGGTTAGGCTTAGGGTTAGGATTATGGATAGGGTTAGAGTTAGGATTAGGGTTAGGGCTAGAGTTAGAGTTAGGGATAGGGTTGGGGTTAGGGTTAGGGTTAGGATTCGGGCTAGGGTTAGGGTTAGGGATAGGGTTAGGGTTAGGGTTAGGGTTAGAGTTAGGGATAGGATTAGGGCTAGGGTTAGGGATAGGGTTAGGGCTAGGGATAGGGTTAGGGATAGGGTTAGGGATAGGGTTAGGGTTAGGTTTAGGGTTAGGATTAGGGATAGGGTTAGGGTTAGGACTAGGGTAAGGGATAAGGTTAGGGTTAGGGATAGGGTTAGGGTTAGGATTAGTGATAGGGATAAGTTTAGGGTTAGGGATAGGGTTAGGGCTAGGATTAGGATTAGGGTTAGGGTTAGGGATAGGATTAGGGTTAGGGTTAGGGCTAGGGTTAAGGTTAGGGCTAGGGTTAGGGTTGGGGTTGGGTTTGGGATAGGGTTAGGGTTAGGATTAGGGATAGGGTTAGGGTTAGGGATAGGGTTAGGGTTAGGATTAGGGTTAGGGCTAGAGTTAGAGTTAGGGATAGGGTTGGGGTTAGGGTTAGGGTTAGGATTAGGGCTAGGGTTAGGGTTAGGGATAGGGTTAGGGTTAGGGTTAGGGTTAGGGTTAGAGTTAGGGATAGGATTAGGGCTAGGGTTAGGGATAGGGTTAGGGATAGGGTTAGGGTTAGGGCTAGGGTTAGTGTTAGGGATAGGGTTAGGGATAGGGTTAGGGTTAGGGTTAGGGTTAGGGTTAGGATTAGGGATAGGGTTAGGGTTAGGACTAGGGTAAGGGATAGGGTTAGGGTTAGGGATAGGGTTAGGGATAGGGTTAGGGTTAGGATTAGTGATAGGGATAGGTTTAGGGTTAGGGATAGGGTTAGGGCTAGGATTAGGATTAGGGTTAGGCTTAGGGATAGGATTAGGGTTAGGGTTAGGGCTAGGGTTAAGGTTAAGGTTAGGGCTAGGGTTAGGGTTGGGGTTGGGTTAGGGATAGGGTTAGGGTTAGGATTAGGGATAGGGTTAGGGATAGGGTTAGGGATAGGGTTAGGGATAGGGTTAGGGTTAGGATAAAGGCTAGGGTTAGGCTTAGGCTTAGGGTTAGGATTATGGATAGGGTTAGGGTTAGGATTAGGTTTAGGGCTAGAGTTAGAGTTAGAGTTAGGGATAGGGTTGGGGTTAGGGTTAGGGTTAGGATTAGGGCTAGGGTTAGGGATAGGGTTAGGGTTAGGGTTAGAGTTAGGGATAGGATTAGGGCTAGGGTTAGGGATAGGGTTAGGGATAGGGTTTGGGTTAGGGCTAGGGTTAGTGTTAGGGTTAGGGATAGGGTTAGGGTTAGGGTTAGGGTTAGGATTAGGGATAGGGTTAGGGTTAGGGATAGGGTTAGGGATAGGGTTAGGGATAGGGTTAGGGTTAGGATAAGGGCTAGGGTTAGGCTTAGGCTTAGGGTTAGGATTAGGAATAGGGTTAGGGTTAGGATTAGGGTTAGGGCTAGAGTTAGAGTTAGGGATAGGGTTGGGGTTAGGGTTAGGGTTACGATTAGGGCTAGGATTAGGGTTAAGGATAGGGTTAGGGTTAGAGTTAGGGATAGGATTAGGGCTAGGGTTAGGGATAGGGTTAGGGATAGGGTTAGGGTTAGGGCTAGGGTTAGTGTTAGGGATAGGGTTAGGGATAGGGTTAGGGTTAGGGTTAGGATTAGGGATAGGGTTAGGGTTAGGACTAGGGTAAGGGATAGGGTTAGGGTTAGGGATAGGGTTAGGGTTAGGATTAGTGATAGGGATAGGTTTAGGGTTAGGGATAGGGTTAGGGCTAGGATTAGGATTAGGGTTAGGGTTAGGGATAGGATTAGGGTTAGGGTTAGGGTTAGGGCTAGGGTTAAGTTTAGGGCTAGGGTTAGGGTTGGGGTTGGGTTAGGGGTAGGGTTAGGGTTAGGGTTAGGATTAGGGATAGGGTTAGGGTTAGGGTTAGGGATAGGGTTAGGGATAGGGTTAGGGATAGGGTTAGGGTTAGGATAAGGGCTAGGGTTATGCTTAGGCTTAGGGTTAGGATTAGGGATAGGGTTAGGGTTAGGATTAGGGTTAGGGTTAGGGCTAGAGTTAGGGATAGGGTTGGGGTTAGGGTTAGGGTTAGGATTAGGGCTAGGGTTAGGGTTAGAGTTAGGGATAGGATTAGGGCTAGGGTTAGGGCTAGGGTTAGGGATAGGGTTAGGGTTAGGGCTAGGGTTAGTGTTAGGGTTAGGGATAGGGTTAGGGATAGGGTTAGGGTTAGGGTTAGGGTTAGGATTAGGGATAGGGTTAGGGTTAGGACTAGGGTAAGGGATAGGGTTAGGGTTAGGGATAGGGTTAGGGTTAGGATTAGTGATAGGGATAGGTTTAGGGTTAGGGATAGGGTTAGGGCTAGGATTAGGATTAGGATTAGGGTTAGGGTTAGGGATAGGATTAGGGTTAGGGTTAGGGTTAGGGTTAGGGCTAGGGTTAAGGTTAGGGTTAGGGCTAGGGTTAGGGTTGGGGTTGGGTTAGGGATAGGGTTAGGGTTAGGGTTAGGATTAGGGATAGGGTTAGGGTTAGGGATAGGGTTAGGGATAGGGTTAGGGTTAGGATAAGGGCTAGGGTTAGGCTTAGGCTTAGGGTTAGGATTAGGGATAGGGTTAGGGTTAGGATAAGGGTTAGGGCTAGAGTTAGAGTTAGGGGTAGGGTTGGGGTTAGGGTTAGGGTTAGGATTAGGGCTAGGGTTAGGGTTAGGGATAGGGTTAGGGTTAGGGTTAGAGTTAGGGATAGGATTAGGGCTAGGGTTAGGGATAGGGTCAGGGATAGGGTTAGGGTTAGGGCTAGGGTTAGTGTTAGGGTTAGGGATAGGGTTAGGGATAGGGTTAGGGTTAGGATTAGGGATAGGGTTAGGGTTAGGACTAGGGTAAGGGATAGGGTTAGGGTTAGGGATAGGGTTACGGTTAGGATTAGTGATAGGGATAGGTTTAGGGTTAGGGATAGGGTTAGGGCTAGGATTAGGATTAGGGTTAGGGTTAGGGTTAGGGATAGGATTAGGGTTAGGGTTAGGGCTAGGGTTAAGGTTAGGGTTAGGGTTAGGGCTAGGGTTAAGGTTAGGGCTAGGGTTAGGGTTGGGGTTGGGTTAGGGATAGGGTTAGGGTTAGGATTAGGGATAGGGTTAGGGTTAGGACTAGGGTTAGGGATAGGGTTAGGGTTAGGATAAGGGCTAGGGTTAGGCTAAGGGTTAGGATTAGGGATAGGGTTAGGATTAGGGTTAGGGCTAGGGTTAGAGTTAGGGATAGGGTTGGGGTTAGGGTTAGGATTAGGGCTAGGGTTAGGGTTAGGGATAGGGTTAGGGTTAGCGTTAGCGTTAGGGATAGGGTTAGGGTTAGGGTTAGGATTAGGGCTAGGGCTAGGGTTAGGGTTAGGGATAGGGTTAGAGTTACGGATAGGGTTAGGATTAGGGTTAGGGTTAGGGATAGGGTTAGGGTTAGGATTATTGCTAGGGTTAGGGTTAGGGATAGGGTTAGGATTAGGGTTAGGGTTAGGGATAGGGTTAGGATTAGCAATAGGGTTAGGGCTAGGGATAGGGTTAGGGTTAGGGCTAGCGTTAGGGTTAGGATTAGGGCTAGGGTTAGGGATAGGGTTAGGGATAGGGTTAGGGTTAGGATAAGGGCTAGGGTTAGGCTTAGGCTTAGGGTTAGGATTAGGGATAGGGTTAGGGTTAGGATTAGGGTTAGGGCTAGGGTTAGAGTTAGGGATAGGGTTGGGGTTAGGATTAGGGCTAGGGTTAGGGTTAGGGTAAGGGATAGGGTTAGGGTTAGAGTTAGGGATAGGGTTAGGGTTAGGATTAGGGCTAGGGTTAGGGATAGGGTTAGGGATAGGGTTAGGGTTAGGGCTAGTGTTAGGGTTAGGGTTAGGGATAGGGTTAGGGTTAGGGTTAGGGTTAGGGTTAGGCATAGGGTTAGGGTTAGGGTTAGGGTTAGGATTAGGGCTAAGGTTAGGGTTAGGGATAGGGTTAAGGTTAGATTTAGAGATAGGGTTAGGGTTAGGATTAGGGATAGGGTTAGGGTTAGGACTAGGGTTAGGGATAGGGTTAGGGTTAGGATAAGGGCTAGGGTTAGGCTTAGGGTTAGGATTAGGGATAGGGTTAGGGTTAGGATTAGGGTTAGGACTAGGGTTAGAATTTGGAATAGGGTTGGGGTTAGGGTTAGGATTAGGGTTAGGGATAGGGTTAGGGTTAGAGTTAGGGATAGGGTTAGGGTTAGGATTAGGATTAGGGCTAGGGTTAGGGATAGGGTTAGGGATAGGGTTAGGGATAGGGTTAGGGTTAAGGCTAGGGTTAGTGTTAGGGTTAGGAATAGGGTTAGGGTTAGGGTTAGGGTTAGGGTCAGGGTTAGGGATAGGGTTAGGGTTAGGGTTAGGATTAGAGCTAGGGTTAGGGTTAGGGATAGGGTTAGGGTTAGCGTTAGGAATAGGGTTAGGGTTAGGATTAGGGCTAGGGATAGGGATAGGGTTAGAGTTTGGGATAGGGTTAGGGTTAGGATTAGGGCTAGGATTACGGATAGGGTTAGGGTTAGGGATAGAGTTAGGGATAGGGTTAGGGTTAGGGTTAGGGTTAGGATTAGGGATAGGGTTAGAGTTAGGGATAGGGTTAGGGTTAGGGTTAGGATTAGGGTTAGGGATAGGGTTAGGGATAGGGTTAGAGTTAGGGTTAAGGATAGGGTTAGGGTTAAGGCTAGGGTTAATGTTAGGGTTGGGGATAGGGTTAGGGATTGGGTTAGGGTTAGGGTTAGGGATAGTGTTAGGGTTAGGATTAGGGCTAGGGTTAGGGTTAGGGATAGGGTTAGGGTTAGCGTTAGGAATAGGGTTAGGGTTAGGATTAGGGCTAGGGTTAGGGTTAGGGATAGGGTTAGAGTTAGGGATAGGGTTAGGGTTAGGGTTAGGGTTAGGGTTAGGGTTAGGATTAGGGCTAGAGTTAGGTTTAGGGTTAGGGTTAGAGTTAGGGATAGCGTTAGGGTTAGGATTAGGGCTAGGGTTAGGGTTAGGGTCAGGGTTAGAGTTAGGGATAGGGTTAGGGTTAGGATTAGGGCTAGGGTTAGGGTTAGGGATAGGGTTAGGGTTAGGGCTAGGGTTAGGGATAGGGTTAGGGATAGGGTTAGGGTTAGGATTAGGATTAGGGCTAGGGTTAGGGATAGGGTTAGGGTTATAGTTAGGGTTAGGGTTAGGGTTAGGATTAGCAATAGGGTTAGGGATAGGGCTATGGATAGGGTTAGGGTTAGCGTTAGGGTTAGGGTTAGGATTAGGGCTAGGGTTAGGATTAGGGCTAGGGTTAAGGTTAGGGTTAGGGTTAGGGTTATGGTTAGGGATAGGGTTAGGGTAAGGGTTAGGATTAGGGTTAGAGTTAGGGATAGGGTTAGGGATAGGGTTTGGGTTAGGATTAGGGATAGGGTTAGGGTTAAGGTTAAGATTAGGAATTGGGTTAGGGTTAGGGATAGGGTTAAAGTTAGGGATAGGGTTAGGGTTAGGATTAGGGCTAGGATTAGGGATAGGGTTAGGGCTAAGGTTAGGGATAGGGATAGGGTTAGGGATAGGGTTAGGGATAGGGTTAGGGATAGGGTTAGGGTCAGGGTTAGGATTAGGGCTAGGGTTAGGGATAGGGTTAGGGATAGGGTTAGGGTTAGGGCTAGGGATACAATTAGGGTTAGGATTAGGGTTAGGTTTAGGGCAAGGTTTAGGGTCAGGGTTAGGTATAGGGTTAGGGTTGGGTTAGGGATAGGGTTAGGATTGGGGATAGGGTTAGGGTTAGGGCTAGGGTTAGGGTTAGGGTTTGGGTTAGAATTTTGGCTAGGGTTAGGATTAGGGATAGGGTTATGGATAGGGTTAGGATTAGGGCTAGAGTTTGGGTTAGGTATAGGGTTAGGATTAGTGATAGGGTTAGGGGTTGGGTTAGGGATAGGATTAGGGCTAGGGTTAGGGTTAGGATTAGTGATAGGGATAGGGTTTGGGTTAGGGTTAGGGTTAGGGATAGGGTTAGGGCTAGGGTTAGGATTAGGGTTAGGGATAGGATTTGGGTTAGGGTTAGGGCTAGGGTTAGGGCTAGGGTTAGGGTTGGATTAGGGATAGGGTTAGGGTTAGGATTAGGAAAAGGGTTAGGGTTAGGACTAGGGTTAGGGATAGGGTTATGGTTAGGATAAGGGCTAGGGTTAGGCTAAGGGTTAGGATTAGGGATAGGGTTAGAAATAGGGTTAGGGCTAGGGTTGAGGTTAGAGTTAGGGATAGGGTTGGGGTTGGGGTTAGGGTTAGGGTTAGGATTAGGGCTAGGGTTAGGGTTAGGAAAAGGGTTAGGGTTAGAGTTAGGGATAGGGTTAGGGTTAGGGTTAGGGTTAGGATTAGGATTAGGGCTAGGGTTAGGGCTAGGGTTAAGGATAGGGTTAGGGTTAAGGCTAGGGTTAATGTTAGGGTTGGGGATAGGGTTAGGGATTGGGTTAGGGTTAGGGTTAGGGATAGTGTTAGGGTTAGGATTAGGGCTAGGGTTAGGGTTAGGGATAGGGTTAGGGTTAGCGTTAGGAATAGGGTTAGGGTTAGGATTAGGGCTAGGGTTAGGGTTAGGGATAGGGTTAGAGTTAGGGATAGGGTTAGGGTTAGGGTTAGGATTAGGGCTAGAGTTAGGGTTAGGGTTAGAGTTAGGGATTGTGTTAGGGTTAGGATTAGGGCTAGGGTTAGGGTTAGGGTCAGGGTTAGAGTTAGGGATAGGGTTAGGATTAGGGCTAGGGTTAGGGTTAGGGATTGGGTTAGGGTTAGAGTTAGGGATAGGGTTAGGGTTAGGATTAGGGCTAGGGTTAGGGATAGTGTTAGGGCTAGGGTTAAGGTTAGGGATAGGGTTAGGGATAGGGTTAGGGTTAGGATTAGGGCTAGGGTTAGGGATAGGGTTAGAGTTAGGGTTAGGATTAGGGTTAGGGATAGGGTTAGGATTAGCAATAGGGTTAGGGATAGGGCTAGGGATAGGGTTAGGGCTAGCGTTAGGGTTAGGATTAGGGCTAGGGTTAAGGTTAGGGTTAGGGATAGGGTTAGGGATAGGGTTAGGGTTAGGATAAGGGCTAGGGTTAGGCTTAGGGTTAGGATTAGGGATAGGGTTAGGGTTAGGATTAGGGTTAGGGCTAGGGTTAGAGTTAGGGATAGGGTTGGGGTTAGGGTTAGGATTAGGGCTAAGGTTAGGGTTAGGGATAGGGTTAAGGTTAGAGTTAGGGATAGGGTTAGGGTTAGGATTAGGGCTAGGGTTAGGAACAGGTTTAGATATAGGGTTAGGGTTAGGGCTAGGGTTAGTGTTAGGGTTAGGGTTAGGGATAGGGTTAGGGATAGGGTTAGGGATAGGGTTAGGGATAGGGTTAAGGATAGGGTTAGGGTTTGGGTTAGGGATAGGGTTAGGGTTAGGGTTAGGATTAGGGCTAGAGTTAGGGTTCGGGTTAGGGTTAGAGTTAGTGATAGCGTTAGGGTTAGGATTAGGGCTAGGGTTAGGGTTAGGGTCAGGGTTAGAGTTAGGGATAGGGTTAGGGTTAGGGTTAGGGTTAGGATTAGGGCTAGGGTTAGGGTTAGGGATAGGGTTAGGGTTAGGGCTAGGGTTAGGGTTAGGGATAGGGTTAGGGATAGGGTTAGGGTTAGGGTTAGGGTTAGGGTTAGGATTAGGATTAGGGCTAGGGTTAGGGATAGGGTTAGGGTTATAGTAAGGGATAGGGTTAGGGTTAGGATTAGGGTTAGGGTTAGGGTTAGGATTAGCAATAGGGTTAGGGATAGGGCTATGGATAGGGTTAGGGTTAGCGTTAGGGTTAGTGTTAGGATTAGGGCTAGGGTTAGGATTAGGGCTAGGGTTAGGGTTAGTGTTAGGGTTAGGGTTAGGGATATGGTTAGGGTAAGGGTTAGGATTAGGGTTAGGGCTAGGGTTAGAGTTAGGGATAGGGTTAGGGATAGGGTTTGGGTTAGGATTAGGGATAGGGTTAGGGTTAGGGTTAGGATTAGGAATTGGGTTAGGAATAGGGATAAAGTTAGGGATAGGGTTAGGGTTAGGGCTAGGATTAGGGATTGGGTTAGGGCTAGGGTTAGGGTTAGGGTTAGGGTTAGGGATAGGGTTAGGGATAGGGTTAGGGATAGGGTTAGGGTTAGGGCTAGGGATACAATTAGGGTTAGGATTAGGGTTAGGGTTAGGGCAAGGTTTAGGGTTAGGGTTAGGTATAGGGTTAGGGTTGGGTTAGGGTTAGGATTGGGGATAGGGTTAGGGCTAGGGTTAGGGTTAGGGTTTGGGTTAGAATTTTGGCTAGGGTTAGGATTAGGGATAGGGTTATGGATAGGGTTAGGATTAGGGCTAGAGTTTGGGTTAGGGATAGGGTTAGGATTAGTGATAGGGTTAGGGGTTGGGTTAGGGTTAGGATTAGGGCTAGGGTTAGGGCTAGGGTTAGGGTTAGGGTTAGGATTAGTGATAGGGATAGGGTTTGGGTTAGGGTTAGGGATAGGGTTAGGGCTAAGGTTAGGATTAGGGTTAGGGTTAGGGATAGGATTAGGGTTAGGGTTAGGGCTAGGGTTAGGGCTAGGGTTAGGGTTGGATTAGGGATAGGGTTAGGGTTAGGATTAGGAAAAGGGTTAGGGTTAGAACTAGGGTTAGGGATAGGGTTAGGGTTAGGATAAGGGCTAGGGTTAGGCTAAGGGTTAGGATTAGGGATAGGGTTAGGATTAGGGTTAGGGCTAGGGTTAGAGTTAGGGATAGGGTTGGGGTTAGGGTTAGGGTTAGGATTAGGGTTAGGGTTAGGAAAAGGGTTAGGGTTAGGGATAGGGTTAGGGTTAGGATTAGGATTAGGGCTAGGGTTAGGGATAGGGTTAAGGATAGGGTTAGGGTTAAGGCTAGGGTTGGGGATAGGGTTAGGGATTGGGTTAGGGTTAGGGATAGGGTTAGGGTTAAGGTTAGGATTAGGGCTAGGGTTAGGGATAGGGTTAGGGTTAGCTTTAGGAATAGGGTTAGGGTTAGGATTAGGGCTAGGGTTAGGGTTAGGGATAGGGTTAGAGTTAGGGATAGGGTTAGGGTTAGGATTAGGGCTAGGGTTAGGGATAGGGATAGGGTTAGGGATAGGGTTAGGGTTAGGATTAGGGCTAGGGTTAGGGTTAGGGATAGGGTTAGGGTTAGGGTTAGGATTAGGGTTAGGGTTAGGGTTAGGGATAGGGTTAGGATTAGCAATAGGGTTAGGGATAGGGATAGGGTTAGGGTTAGGGCTAGCGTTAGGGTTAGGGTTAGGATTAGCAATAGGGTTAGGGTTAGGGATAGGGTTAGGGATAGGGTTAGGGTTAGGATAAGGGCTAGGGTTAGGGTTAGGGTTAGGATAAGGGATAGGGTTAGGGTTAGGATTAGGGTTAGGGCTAGGGTTAGAGTTAGGGATAGGGTTAGGGTTAGTGATAGGGTTAGAGTTAGGGATAGGGTTAGGGTTAGGGTTAGGATTAGGGCTAGGGTTAGGGATAGGGTTAGGGTTAGGGTTAGGGCTAGGGTTAGTGTTAGGGTTAGGGATAGGGTTAGGGATAGAGTTAGGGATAGGGTTAGGGTTAGGGTTAGAGATAGGGATAGGGTTAGGGTTAGGGTTAGGATTAGGGCTAGGGTTAGGGTTAGGGATAGGGTTAGGGTTAGCGTTAGGGATAGGGTTAGAGCTAGGGCTAGGGATAGGGTTAGAATTAGGGTTAGGGTTAGGGTTAGGGTTAGGGTTAGGGTAAGGGCTAGGGTTAGGGTTAGCGTTGGGGCTAGGGTAAGGGATAGGGTTAGGGTTAGAATTTTGGCTAGGGTTAGGATTAGGGATAGGGTTATGGATAGGGTTAGGATTAGGGCTAGGGTTAGGGATAGGGTCAGGATTAGTGATAGGGTTAGGGGTTGGGTTAGGATTAGGGCTAGGGTTAGGGCTAGGGTTAGGGATAGGGTTAGGGTTAGGATTAGAGATAGGGTAAGGGATAGGGTTAGGGTTAGGCTTAGGGTTAGGATTAGGGATAGGGTTAGGGTTAGGATTAGGGTTAGGGCTAGGGTTAGAGTTAGGGATAGGGTTGGGGTTAGGGTTGGGGTTAGGATTAGGGCTAGGGTTGGGGTTAAGGATAGGGTTAAGGTTAGAGTTAGGGATAGGGTTAGG
Organism: Pelophylax lessonae; assembly: GCF_965119305.1. Classification (NCBI taxonomy): domain Eukaryota; kingdom Metazoa; phylum Chordata; class Amphibia; order Anura; family Ranidae; genus Pelophylax; species Pelophylax lessonae. The sequence goes on from NC_138778.1 coordinate 145,281,957, forward strand.
GTTAGGATTAGGGCTAGGGTTAGGAACAGGTTTAGATATAGGGTTAGGGCTAGGGTTAGTGTTGGGGTTAGGGTTAGGGATAGGGTTAGGGTTAGGGTTTGGGTTAGGGATAGGGTTAGGGTTAGGATTAGGGCTAGAGTTAGGGATAGGGTTTGGGTTAGAGTTAGGGATAGGGTTAGGGTTAGGATTAGGGCTAGGGTTAGGGTTAGGGATAGGTTTAGGGTTAGGGATAGGGTTAGGGTTAGGGTTAGGATTAGGGCTAGGGTTAGGGTTAGGGATAGGGTTAGGGTTATAGTTAGGGATAGGGTTAGGGTTAGAATTAGGGTTAGGGTTAGGATTAGGGATAGGGTTAGGGTTAGGGCTAGGGTTAGGGTTAGGGATAGGGTTAGGGATAGGGTTAGGGTTAGGATTAGGGCTAGGGTTAGGGATTAGGGATAGGGTTAGGGTTATAGTTAGGGATAGGGTTAGGGTTAGGATTAAGAATAGGTTTAGGGTTAGGGTTTGGGTTAGGGTTAGGGCTAGGGATAGGGTTAGGATTAGGGTTAGGATTAGGGATAGGGTTAGGGCTAGGGTTAAATTTAGGGTTAGGGATAGGGTTAGGGATAGGGTTAGGGTTAGGGTTAGGATTAGGGCTAGGGTTAGGGTTAGGGATAGGGTTAGGGTTAGAGTTAGGGATAGGGTTAGGTTTAGGGTTAGGAATAGGGCTAGGGTTAGGGATAGGGTTAGGGATAGGGTTAGGGTTAGGGCTAGGGATAGGGTTAGGGCTAGGGTTAGGATTAGGGTTAGGGATAGGATTAGGGTTAGGATTAGGGTTAGGGTTAGGGTTAGGGTTAGGGAAAGGTTTAGGGTTAGGGCTAGGGTTAGGATTAGGGATAGGGTTAGGGTTAGGGCTAGGGTTAGGGTTTGGGTTAGAATTTTGGCTAGTGTTAGGATTAGGGATAGGGTTATGGATAGGGTTAGGATTATGGCTAGGTTTAGGGTTAGGGATAGGGTTAGGATTAGTGATAGGGTTAGGGGTTGGGTTAGGGTTAGGATTAGGGCTAGGGTTAGGGCTAGGGTTAGGGATAGGGTTAGGGTTAGGGTTTGGATTAGGGCTAGGGCTAGGGTTAGGGATAGGGTTAGGGTTAGAGTTAGGGATAGGGTTAGGGTTAGGATTAGGGTTGGGGTTAGGGATAGGGTTAGGATTAGCAATAGGGTTAGGGATAGGGCTAGGGATAGGGTTAGGGTTAGGGCTAGCGTTAGGGTTAGGGTTAGGAATAGGGCTAGGGTTAGGGTTAGGGATAGGGTTAGGGATAGGGTTAGGGTTAGGATAAGGGCTAGGGTTAGGCTTAGGGTTAGGATTAGGGATAGGGTTAGGGTTAGGATTAGGGTTAGGGCTAGGGTTAGAGTTAGGGATAGGGTTGGGGTTAGGGTTAGGGTTAGGATTAGGGCTAGGGTTAGGGTTAAGGATAGGGTTAAGGTTAGAGTTTGGGATAGGGTTAGGTTTAGGATTAGGGCTAGGGTTAGGAACAGGTTTAGATATAGGGATAGGGCTAGGGTTAGTGTTAGGGTTAGGGTTAGGGATAGGGTTAGGGATAGGGTTAGGGTTAGGGTTTGGCTTTGGGTTAGGGATAGGGTTAGGGTTAGGGTTAGGATTAGGGCTAGAGTTAGGGATAGGGTTAGGGTTAGAGTTAGGGATAGCGTTTGGGTTAGGGTAATGATTAGGATTAGGGCTAGGGTTAAGGTTAGGGTCAGGGTTAGAGTTAGGGATAGGGTTAGGGTTAGGGTTAGGATTAGGGCTAGGGTTAGGGTTAGGGATAGGGATAGGGATAGGGTTAGGTTTAGGGTTAGGGTTAGGGCTAGGGCTAGGGTTAGGGTTAGGGTTAGGGTTAGGGCTAGGGTTAGCTTTAGGGATAGAGTTAGGGTTATAGTTAGGGTTAGGGTTAGAATTAGGGTTAGGGTTAGGGTTAGGGATAGGGCTATGGATAGGGTTAGGGTTAGGGCTAGCGTTAGGGTTAGGGTTAGGATTAGGGCTAGGGTTAGGATTAGGGCTAGGGTTAGGGTTAGGGTTAGGGTTAGGGATAGGGTTAGAGTTAGGGATAGGGTTAGGGTTAGGGTTAGGGATAGGGTTTGGGTTAGGATTAGGGATAGGGTTAGGGTTAGGATTAGGGCTAGGGTTAGGGTTAGGGATAGGGTTAGGGTTAGGGTTAGGGTTAGGGTTAGGATTAGGGTTAGGGTTAGGGATAGGGTTAGGATTAGCAATAGGGTTAGGGATAGGGATAGGGATAGGGTTAGGGTTAGGGCTAGGGTTAGGGTTAGGGTTAAGGACAGGGTTAGGGATAGGGTTAGGGTTAGGATAAGGGCTAGGGTTAGGCTTAGGGTTAGGATAAGGGATAGGGTTAGGGTTAGGATTAGGGTTAGGGCTAGGGTTAGAGTTAGGGATAGGGTTAGGGTTAGGGATAGGGTTAGGGTTAGGATTAGGGCTAGGGTTAGGGATAGGGTTAGGGTTAGGATAAGGGCTAGGGTTAGGCTTAGGGTTAGGATAAGGGATAGGGTTAGGATTAGGGTTAGGGCTAGGGTTAGAGTTAGGGATAGGGTTAGGGTTAGGGATAGGGTTAGAGTTAGGGATAGGGTTAGGGTTAGGATTAGGGCTAGGGTTAGGGATAGGGTTAGGGTTAGGGCTAGGGTGAGTGTTAGGGTTAGGGATAGGGTTAGGGATAGGGTTAGGGTTAGAGATAGGAATAGGGTTAGAGTTAGGGTTAGGATTAGGGCTAGGGTTAGGGTTAAGGATGGGTTAGGCTTAGCGTTAGGGATAGGGTTAGGGTTAGAGCTAGGGCTAGGGATAGGGTTAGAGTTAGGGATAGGGTTAGGGTTAGGGTTAGGGTAAGGGCTAGGGTTAGGGTTAGCGTTGGGGCTAGGGTAAGGGATAGGGTTAGGGTTAGAATTTTGGCTAGGGTTAGGATTAGGGATAGGGTTATGGATAGGGTTAGGATTAGGGCTAGGGTTAGGGATAGGGTAAGGATTAGTGATAGGGTTAGGGGTTGGGTTAGGGTTAGGATTAGGGCTAGGGTTAGGGCTAGGGTTAGGGATAGGGTTAGGGTTAGGATTAGTGATAGGGTTAGGGCTAGGGTTAGGGATAGGGTTAGGGTTAGGATTAGGGATAGGGTTAGGGTTAGGGTTAGGGCTAGGGTTAGGGATAGGGTTAGGGTTAGGATAGGGTTAGGGTTAGGATAAGGGCTAGGGTTAGGCTTAGGGTTAGGATTATGGATAGGGTTAGGGTTAGGATTAAGGTTGGGGTTAGGGTTAGGATTAGGGCTAGGGTTAGGGTTAGGGTTAGGGTTAGGGTTAAAGTTAGGGATAGGGTTAGGGTTAGGGATAGGGTTAGGGCTAGGGTTAGTGTTAGGGTTAGGGTTAGGGATAGGGTTAGGGTTAGGGTTAGGGATAGGGTTAGGGTTAGGGTTAGGGTTAGGATTAGGGCTAGGGTTAGGGTTAGGGTTAGGGATAGGGTTAGGGTTAGGGTTAGAGTTAGGGATAGGGTTAGGGTTAGGGTTAGGGTTAGGATTAGGGCTAGGGTTAGGGTTAGGGATTGGGTTAGGGTTAGAGTTAGGGATAGGGTTAGGGTTAGGGTTAGGATTAGGGCTAGGGTTAGGGATAGGGTTAGGGTTAGGGTTTGGGTTAGGGATAGGGTTAGGGATAGGGTTAGGGTTAGGGTTAGGATTAGGGCTAGGGTTAGGGTTAGGGATAGGGTTAGGGTTAGAGTTAGGGATAGGGTTAGGGTTAGGGTTAGGATTAGGGTTGGGGTTAGGGATAGGGTTAGGATTAGCAATAGGGTTAGGGATAGGGTTAGGGATAGGGTTAGGGTTAGGATTAGGGCTAGGGTTAGGGTTAAGGTTAGGGTCAGGGTTAGAGTTAGGGATAGGGTTAGGGTTAGGGTTAGGATTAGGGCTAGGGTTAGGGTTAGGGATAGGGATAGGGTTAGGGTTGGGGTTAGGGTTAGGGCTAGGGTTAGTGTTAGGGATAGGGTTAGGGTTAGGATTAGGGCTAGGGTTAGGGATAGGGTTAGGGTTAGGGTTAGGGTTAGGAATAGCAATAGGGTTAGGGATAGGGCTATGGATAGGGTTAGGGTTAGGGCTAGCGTTAGGGTTAGGGTTAGGGTTAGGATTAGGTCTAGGGTTAGGATTAGGGCTAGGGTTAGGGATAGGGTTAGAGTTAGGGATAGGGTTAGGGTTAGGGATAGGGCTTGGGTTAGGATTAGGGATAGGGTTAGGGTAAGGATTAGGAATAGGGTTAGGTTTAGGATTAGGAATAGGGTTAGGGTTAGGGTTAGGGCTAGGGATAGGATTAGGAATAGGGCTAGGGTTAGGGATAGGGATAGGGTTAGGGTTAGGGTTAGGATTAGGGCTAGGGTTAGGGTTAGGGATAGGATTAGGGTTAGAGTTAGGGATAGGGTTAGGGTTAGGATTAGGGCTAGGGTTAGGGATAGGGTTAGGGTTAGGGCTAAGGTAGGGTTAGGGCTAGGGTTAGGATTAGGGTTAGGATTAGGGTTAGGGTTAGGGTTAGGAAAAGATTTAGGGTTAGGGCTAGGGTTAGGATTAGGGATAGGGTTAGGGTTAGGGCTAGGGTTAGGGTTTGGGTTAGAATTTTGGCTAGTGTTAGGATTAGGGATAGGGTTATGGATAGGGTTAGGATTAGGGATAGGTTTAGGGTTAGGGATAGGGTTAGGATTAGTGATATTGTTAGGGGTTGGGTTAGGGTTAGGATTAGGGCTAGGGTTAGGGCTAGGGTCAGGGTTAGGATTATTGAAAGGTATAGGGTTAGGGTTAAGGCTAGGGTTAGGATTAGGGTTAGGGATAGGATTAGGGCTAGGGTTAGGGCTAGGGTTAGGGTTCGGTTAGGGATAGGGTTAGGGTTAGGATTAGGGATAGGGATAGGGTTAGGACTAGGGTAAGGGATAGGGTTAGGGTTAGGGATAGGGTTAGGGTTAGGGTTAGGATTAGTGATAGGGATAGGGTTAGGGTTAGGGCTAGAATTAGAATTAGGGTTAGGGATAGGATTAGGATTAGGGTTAGGGTTAGGGCTAGGGCTAGGGCTAGGGTTAGGGTTAGGGCTAGGGTTAGGGTTGGGTTAGGGATAGGGTTAGGGTTAGGATCAGGGATAGGGTTAGGGTTAGGACTAGGGTTAGGGATAGGGTTAGGGTTAGGATAAGGGCTAGGGTTAGGCTAAGGGTTAGGATTAGGGATAGGGTTAGGATTAGGGTTAGGGCTAGGGTTAGAGTTAGGGATAGGGTTGGGGTTAGGGTTAGGATTAGGGCTAGGGTTAGGGTTAGGGATATGGATAGGGTTAGGGTTAGCGTTAGGGATAGGGTTAGGGTTAGGGTTAGGGTTAGGGTTAGGATTAGGGCTAGGGTTAGGGTTAGGGATAGGGATAGGGTTAGAGTTAGGGATAGGGATAGGGTTAGGGTTAGGGTTAGGATTAGGGCTAGGGTTAGGGATAGGGTTAGGGTTAGGATTAGGGTTAGGGTTAGGGATAGGGTTAGGATTACCAATAGGGTTAGGGATAGGGCTCGGGATAGGGTTAGGGTTAGGGCTAGCATTAGGGTTAGGATTAGGGCTAGGGTTAGGGTTAGGGATAGGGTTAGGGTTAGGTTTAGGATAAGGGCTAGGGTTAGGGTTAGGCTTAGGCTTAGGGTTAGGATTAGGGATAGGGTTAGGGTTAGGATTAGGGTTAGCGCTAGGGTTAGAGTTAGGGATAGGGTTGGGGTTAGGGTTAGGATTAGGGCTAGGGTTAGGGTTAGGGATAGGGTTAGGGTTAGAGTTAGGGATAGGGTTAGGGTAAGGATTAGGGCTAGGGTTAGGGATAGGGTTAGGGATAGGGTTAGGTTTAGGGCTAGGGTTAGTGTTAGGGTTAGGGTTAGGGATAGGGTTAGGGTTAAGGTTAGGGATAGGGTTAGGGTCAGGATTAGGGCTAGGGTTAGAGTTAGGGATAGGGTTAGGGTTAGGGTTAGAGTTAGGGATAGGGTTAGGGTTAGGGTTAGGATTAGGGATAGGGTTAGGGTTAGGACTAGGGTTAGGGATAGTGTTAGGGTTAGGATAAGGGCTAGGGTTAGGCTTAGGGTTAGGGTTAGGGATAGGGTTAGGGTTAGGGTTAGGATAAGGGCTAGGGTTAGGCTTAGGGTTAGGATTAGGGTTAGAGTTAGGGTTAGGGTTAGGATTAGGGCTAGGGTTAGGGATAGGGTTAGGGATAGGGTTAGGGTTAAGGCTAGGGTTAGTGTAAGGGTTAGGGACAGGGTTAGGGTTAGGATTAGGGCTAGGGTTAGGGTTAGGGATAGGGTTAGTGTTAGCATTAGGAATAGGGTTAGGGTTAGAATTAGGGCTAGGGATAGGGTTAGAGTTAGGGTTAGGGTTAGGGCTAGCGTTAGGGTTAGGATTAGGTCTAGGGCTAGGGTTAGGGTTAGGGATAGGGTTAGGGTTAGGATAAGGGCTAGGGTTAGGCTTAGGGTTAGGATTAGGGATAGGGTTAGGATTAGGGTTAGGGCTATGGTTAGAGTTAGGGATAGGGTTGGGGTTAGGGTTAGGGTTAGGATTAGGGCTAGGGTTAGGGATAGGGTTAGGGTTAGAGTTTGGGATAGGGTTAGGGTTAGGGTTAGGATTAGGGCTAGGGTTAGGGATAGGGTTAGGGCTAGGGTTAGTGTTAGGGTTAGGGATAGGGTTGGGGATAGGGATAGGGTTAGGGTTAGGGCTAGTGATAGGGTTAGGGCTAGGGTTAGGATTAGGGTTAGGGATAGGATTAGGGTTAGGGTTAGGGCAAGGTTTAGGGTTAGGGCTAGGGTTAGGATTAGGGATAGGGTTAGGGTTAGGGCTAGGGTTAGGGTTTGGGTTAGAATTTTGGCTAGTGTTAGGATTAGGGATAGGGTTATGGATAGGTTTAGGGTTAGGGATAGGGTTAGGATTAGTGATATTGTTAGGGGTTGGGTTAGGGTTAGGATTAGGGCTAGGGTTAGGGCTAGGGTCAGGGTTAGGATTATTGAAAGGTATAGGGTTAGGGTTAAGGCTAGGGTTAGGATTAGGGTTAGGGATAGGATTAGGGCTAGGGTTAGGGCTAGGGTTAGGGTTGGGTTAGGGATAGGGTTAGGGTTAGGATTAGGGATAGGGATAGGGTTAGGACTAGGGTAAGGGATAGGGTTAGGGTTAGGGATAGGGTTAGGGTTAGGGTTAGGATTAGTGATAGGGATAGGGTTAGGGTTAGGGCTAGGATTAGAATTAGGGTTAGGGATAGGATTAGGATTAGGGTTAGGGTTAGGGCTAGGGCTAGGGCTAGGGCTAGGGTTAGGGTTAGGGCTAGGGTTAGGGTTGGGTTAGGGATAGGGTTAGGGTTAGGATCAGGGATAGGGTTAGGGTTAGGACTAGGGTTAGGGATAGGGTTAGGGTTAGGATAAGGGCTAGGGTTAGGCTAAGGGTTAGGATTAGGGATAGGGTTAGGATTAGGGTTAGGGCTAGGGTTAGAGTTAGGGATAGGGTTGGGGTTAGGGTTAGGATTAGGGCTAGGGTTAGGGTTAGGGATATGGATAGGGTTAGGGTTAGCGTTAGGGATAGGGTTAGGGTTAGGGTTAGGGTTAGGATTAGGGCTAGGGTTAGGGTTAGGGATAGGGATAGGGTTAGAGTTAGGGATAGGGATAGGGTTAGGGTTAGGGTTAGGGTTAGGATTAGGGCTAGGGTTAGGGATAGGGTTAGGGTTAGGATTAGGGTTAGGGTTAGGGATAGGGTTAGGATTACCAATAGGGTTAGGGATAGGGCTCGGGATAGGGTTAGGGTTAGGGCTAGCATTAGGGTTAGGATTAGGGCTAGGGTTAGGGTTAGGGATAGGGTTAGGGTTAGGTTTAGGATAAGGGCTAGGGTTAGGGTTAGGCTTAGGCTTAGGGTTAGGATTAGGGATAGGGTTAGGGTTAGGATTAGGGTTAGCGCTAGGGTTAGAGTTAGGGATAGGGTTGGGGTTAGGGTTAGGATTAGGGCTAGGGTTAGGGTTAGGGATAGGGTTAGGGTTAGAGTTAGGGATAGGGTTAGGGTAAGGATTAGGGCCAGGGTTAGGGATAGGGTTAGGGATAGGGTTAGGTTTAGGGCTAGGGTTAGTGTTAGGGTTAGGGTTAGGGATAGGGTTAGGGTTAAGGTTAGGGATAGGGTTAGGGTCAGGATTAGGGCTAGGGTTAGAGTTAGGGATAGGGTTAGGGTTAGGGTTAGAGTTAGGGATAGGGTTAGGGTTAGGGTTAGGATTAGGGATAGGGTTAGGGTTAGGACTAGGGTTAGGGATAGTGTTAGGGTTAGGATAAGGGCTAGGGTTAGGCTTAGGGTTAGGGTTAGGGATAGGGTTAGGGTTAGGGTTAGGATAAGGGCTAGGGTTAGGCTTAGGGTTAGGATTAGGGTTAGAGTTAGGGTTAGGGTTAGGATTAGGGCTAGGGTTAGGGATAGGGTTAGGGATAGGGTTAGGGTTAAGGCTAGGGTTAGTGTAAGGGTTAGGGATAGGGTTAGGGTTAGGATTAGGGCTAGGGTTAGGGTTAGGGATAGGGTTAGTGTTAGCATTAGGAATAGGGTTAGGGTTAGAATTAGGGCTAGGGATAGGGTTAGAGTTAGGGTTAGGGTTAGGGCTAGCGTTAGGGTTAGGATTAGGTCTAGGGCTAGGGTTAGGGTTAGGGATAGGGTTAGGGTTAGGATAAGGGCTAGGGTTAGGCTTAGGGTTAGGATTAGGGATAGGGTTAGGATTAGGGTTAGGGCTATGGTTAGAGTTAGGGATAGGGTTGGGGTTAGGGTTAGGGTTAGGATTAGGGCTAGGGTTAGGGATAGGGTTAGGGTTAGAGTTTGGGATAGGGTTAGGGTTAGGGTTAGGATTAGGGCTAGGGTTAGGGATAGGGTTAGGGCTAGGGTTAGTGTTAGGGTTAGGGATAGGGTTGGGGATAGGGATAGGGTTAGGGTTAGGGCTAGGGATAGGGTTAGGGCTAGGGTTAGGATTAGGGTTAGGGATAGGATTAGGGTTAGGGTTAGGGCAAGGTTTAGGGTTAGGGCTAGGGTTAGGATTAGGGATAGGGTTAGGGTTAGGGCTAGGGTTAGGGTTTGGGTTAGAATTTTGGCTAGTGTTAGGATTAGGGATAGGGTTATGGATAGGGTTAGGATTAGGGCTAGGGTTAGGGTTAGGGATAGGGTTAGGATTAGTGATAGGGTTAGGGGTTGGGTTAGGGTTAGGGTTAGGATTAGGGTTAGGATTAGGGCTAGGGTTAGGGTTAGGGATAGGGTTAGGATTAGTGATAGGGTTAGGGGTTGGGTTAGGGTTAGGGTTAGGATTAGGGCTAGGGTTAGGGCTAGGGTTAGGGATAGGGTCAGGGTTAGGATTAGTGAAAGGGATAGGGTTAGGGTTAGGGATAGGGTTAGGGCTAGGATTAGGATTAGGGTTAGGGATAGGATTAGGGTTAGGGCTAGGGTTAGGGTTAGGGCTAGGGTTAGGGTTGGGTTTGGGATAGGGTTAGGGTTAGGATTAGGGATAGGGTTAGGGTTAGGACTAGGGTAAGGGATAGGGTTAGGGATAGGGTTAGGGTTAGGATTAGTGATAGGGATAGGGTTAGGGTTAGGGATAGGGTTAGGGCTAGGATTAGGATTTGGGTAGGGATAGGATTAGGGTTAGGGTTAGGGTTAGGGCTAGGGTTAGGGTTAGGTTTAGGGCTAGGGTTAGGGTTGGGTTAGGGATAGGGTTAGGGTTAGGATTAGGGATAGGGTTAGGGTTAGGACTAGGGTTAGGGATAGGGTTAGGGTTAGGATAAGGGCTAGGGTTAGGCTAAGGGTTAGGATTAGGGATAGGGTTAGGATGAGGGTTAGGGCTAGGGTTAGAGTTAGGGATAGGGTTGGGATTAGGGTTAGGATTAGGGCTAGGGTTAGGGTTAAGGATAGGGATAGGGTTAGGGTTAGCGTTAGGGATAGGGTTAGGGTTAGGGTTAGGATTAGGGCTAGGGTTAGGGTTAGGGATAGGGATAGGGTTAGAGTTAGGGATAGGGTTAGGGTTAGGGTTAGGGTTAGGATTAAGGCTAGGGTTAGGGATAGGGTTAGGGTTAGGATTAGGGCTAGGGTTAGGGTTAGGGATAGGGTTAGGATTAGGGTTAGGGTTAGGGATAGGGTTAGGATTAGGGATAGGGCTAGGGATAGGGTTAGGGTTAGGGATAGCATGAGGGTTAGGATTAGGGCTAGGGTTAGGGTTAGGGATAGGGTTAGGGATAGGGTTAGGGTTAGGATAAGGGCTAGGGTTAGGCTTAGGGATAGGATTAGGGATAGGGTTAGGGTTAGGATTAGGGTTAGGGCTAGAGTTAGAGTTAGGGATAGGGTTGGGGTTAGGGTTAGGGTTAGGGTTAGGATTAGGGCTAGGGTTAGGGATAGGGTTAGGGTTAGGGTTAGAGTTAGGGATAGGATTAGGGCTAGGGTTAGGGATAGGGTTAGGGATAGGGTTAGGGTTAGGGCTAGGGCTAGGGTTAGTGTTAGGGTTAGGGATAGGGTTAGGGTTAGGGTTAGGGTTAGGGTTAGGGTTAGGATTAGGGATAGGGTTAGGGTTAGGACTAGGGTAAGGGATAGGGTTAGGGTTAGGGATAGGGTTAGGGTTAGGATTAGTGATAGGGATAGGTTTAGGGTTAGGGATAGGGTTAGGGCTAGGATTAGGATTAGGGTTAGGGTTAGGGATAGGATTAGGGTTAGGGTTAGGGTTAGGGCTAGGGTTAAGGTTAGGGCTAGGGTTAGGGTTGGGGTTGGGTTAGGGATAGGGTTAGGGTTAGGATTAGGGATAGGGTTAGGGATAGGGTTAGGGATAGGGTTAGGGATAGGGATAGGGTTAGGGTTAGGATAAGGGCTAGGGTTAGGCTTAGGCTTAGGGTTAGGATTAGGGATAGGGTTAGGATTAGGGTTAGGGCTAGAGTTAGAGTTAGGGATAGGGTTGGGGTTATGGTTAGGATTAGGGCTAGGGTTAGGGTTAGGGATAGGGTTAGGGTTAGAGTTAGGGATAGGATTAGGGCTAGGGTTAGGGATAGGGTTAGGGATAGGGTTAGGGTTAGGGCTAGGGTTAGTGTTAGGGTTAGGGATAGGGTTAGGGATAGGGTTAGGGTTAGGGTTAGGATTAGGGATAGGGTTAGGGTAAGGACTAGGGTAAGGGATAGGGTTAGGGTTAGGGATAGGGTTAGGGTTAGGATTAGTGATAGGGATAGGTTTAGGGATAGGGTTAGGGCTAGGATTAGGATTAGGATTAGGGTTAGGGTTAGGGATAGGATTAGGGTTAGGGTTAGGGCTAGGGTTAAGGTTAGGGTTGGGGTTGGGTTAGGGATAGGGTTAGGGTTAGGATTAGGGATAGGGTTAGGGTTAGGGATAGGGTTAGGGATAGGGTTAGGGTTAGGATAAGGGCTAGGGTTAGGCTTAGGGTTAGGATTATGGATAGGGTTAGGGTTAGGATTAGGGTTAGGGCTAGAGTTAGAGTTAGGGATAGGGTTGGGGTTAGGGTTAGGGTTAGGATTCGGGCTAGGGTTAGGGTTAGGGATAGGGTTAGGGTTAGGGTTAGGGTTAGAGTTAGGGATAGGATTAGGGCTAGGGTTAGGGATAGGGTTAGGGCTAGGGATAGGGTTAGGGATAGGGTTAGGGATAGGGTTAGGGTTAGGTTTAGGGTTAGGATTAGGGATAGGGTTAGGGTTAGGACTAGGGTAAGGGATAAGGTTAGGGTTAGGCATAGGGTTAGGGTTAGGATTAGTGATAGGGATAAGTTTAGGGTTAGGGATAGGGTTAGGGCTAGGATTAGGATTAGGGTTAGGGTTAGGGATAGGATTAGGGTTAGGGTTAGGGCTAGGGTTAAGGTTAGGGCTAGGGTTAGGGTTGGGGTTGGGTTTGGGATAGGGTTAGGGTTAGGATTAGGGATAGGGTTAGGGTTAGGGATAGGGTTAGGGATAGGGTTAGGGATAGGGTTAGGGATAGGGTTAGGGTTAGGATAAGGGCTAGGGTTAGGCTTAGGTTTAGGGTTAGGATTAGGGATAGGGTTAGGGTTAGAATTAGGGTTAGGGCTAGAGTTAGAGTTAGGGATAGGGTTGGGGTTAGGGTTAGGGTTAGGATTAGGGCTAGGGTTAGGGTTAGGGATAGGGTTAGGGTTAGGGTTAGGGTTAGAGTTAGGGATAGGATTAGGGCTAGGGTTAGGGATAGGGTTAGGGATAGGGTTAGGGTTAGGGCTAGGGTTAGTGTTAGGGATTAGGGTTGAGCGGACACCTAGATGTCCGTGTTCGACGGGTTCGGCCGAACTTTAAAAAAAAGTCCGGGTCCGTGTCCCGGACTTTTACCGAACTTTTCCCGGACACCGAACCCCATTGAAGTCAATGGGGACCCGAACTTTAAGGCACTAAAATGGCTCTAAAACACCAAAGGAAAGGGCTAGAGTGCTGCAAATGGCAGCAAAACGTAATTAAGAGCATGGCAAGTGCTCTGCAAACAAATGTGGATAGGGAAATAACTTAAAACAACAAAAAAAAACAGAAAAATAAAACAATGTTCTTCTTCATCTCTGAAGGACGAGGCCCATATGGAGTAGGAGGGAGGTTGAGGTGGTGGTGGATGTGGCGGTGACATAGGCGTGCGCACAGGGTGTGCTGGGTGTGCCTGGGCACACCCTAATCACCTAGGGCACATAGCATTGCCAGTGAGGAGATGGGAAAGATCTCCCTGGGACCTGCTCTGCTCTATTTCTCCTTGCCTACAGGTACATGGCCCCGATACATTACTCTCCCTGCTGGCAAACACATGCATGTGTATTTCAACTTTGGGGTGCACACCTTAATGCAATAGGCTGCGCACACCTATGGGCGGTGTAGGTGGAAGCGGCGGTGGAGGAGGACCAGGGCCGGATTAACAGCATCATGGGCTTGGTGCTGAGGATTTTGAAGGGCCTTAGGGCCGTGCCTTGCCATGCACCCAGAGGAGGAAGGGTGCAGCCATGCATGCCTAATTCAACATGGGATGCTGTCTCTGAAGCCCATAAACACATCCATGCATCGCCAACTGTCCCTCCTTGTCCGGCCTTCACGCTGTGTGGGGAGGTTCTGAGGGTGCTGCCTGGGGAAGCGAGCATAGAAGCCAGACTTCTGTGTTTACAAGTGACAGAAGAGCGGTAACAGTGAATATGGCCAACCCGGGGCCTATATAAAAGGTAGGGGCCTGGAGCTGCAGCTCCAATAGCCCCTACATTAATCTGGCCCTGAGGAGGAGGACGAGGTAGCCAACACTGCTTCTTTTCAAAAATTTTAAATGAGGGTACACCCCAAAAGAGTGAGAAAGAGCAAAAATGGAACAATGGGTGGGTAAGGTCGGTATCCATTGCTATTCTGCATAAGGTACGGAAAAGTCCCGTGGGATCCATGCCTGGTTCATTTTAATGAACGTGAGCTTGTCCACATTGTCTCTGGACAGGCGGCTGCGCTTGTCTGTTATAACGCCCCCAGCCGTGCTAAATACCCGTTCAGATAATACACTGGCTGCAGGGCACGCCAGCACCTCCAAGGCGTAAAGGGCAAGCTCAAGCCATGTGCCCAATTTGGAGACCCAGAAGTTGAAGGGGGCAGACCCGTCATTCACTACATGTAGGCGTGTGCACACATACTGCTCCACCATGTTGGTAAAATGCTGCCTCCTGCTAAGACGTTCCATCTGAGCTGCTGGTGCTGCTGTTTGTTGTGGCGTGCTGACAAAGCTTTTCCACATTTCGGCCATGCTAACCCTGCCTTCTGAGGTGCTGGCGGTGCCCTGGTTGCGTTGGCGACCTCCTCCTCCTCCTCCTCTGCCTTGTGCTTCCACTGTGGCCCCGCTGTCAGATGGGAATGCCAGCAGCATGGCGTCTACCAGCGTGCGCTTGTACTCGCGCATCTTGCGATCGCGCTCCAGTGAGTGAATTAAGGACGGTACGTTGTCCTTGTAACGGGGATCCAGCAGCGTGGCCACCCAGTAATCAGCACAAGTTAGAATGTGGGCAACTCGGCGGTCGTTGTGGAGACACTGCAGCATGTAATCGCTCATGTGTGCCAGGCTGCCCAGAGGCAACGAAAGGCTGTCCTCTGTGGGAGGTGTATCGTCCGTGTCCTCTGTATCCCCCCAGCCACGCACCAGTGATGGCCATGAGCTGGCCTGGGTGCCACCCTGCTGTGAACATGGTTCCATCTCCTCCTCCAGCTCCTCCTCCTCCTCATCCTCCTCATCCTCCAGAACTGTGCCCCTGCTGGACAATTGCGTCCCTGGCGTTTGCGTGTGCAGGAACCCACCCTCGGAGCCCCTTGCGAATGACTGCCCTGAAAGCCTTGGAAATGTTACCTCTTCATCCTCCTCCTCCTCCTCATCCTGTGCCACATCCTCTTCCATCATCGCCCGAATTGTTTTTTCAAGGAGGCATAGAAGTGGGATAGTTAAGCTGAGAACGGCGTCATTGCCACTGGCCATGTTGGTGGAGTACTCAAAACAGCGCAACAAGGCACACAGGTCTCGCATGGAGGCCCAGTTAAATTAAATAGCGGAATAGAAAATATGATCCAAAAAAAGTGTATGTATATCACACGTACACAACCACACTGGGCCCCAATTACTATTGTTTGTACCCCTAAAAGGCTAGATGAGGAGTAGGGGGAGTATGGAACAGGCAGCACCCTCAAACCTTCAGAAGTATGAGATGAACCCCAACAACTTGGAAAGGTGGATCTCTCTCACACGTACCAACACAGACTATCCCCCAATTTAACTGATCCCCAAAGGTTTTTGATTAAATAGCGGAATAGAAAATATGATCCCAAAAAAGTGTATGTATATCACACGTACACAACCACACTAGGCCCCAATTACTATTGTTTGTACCCCTAAAAGGCTAGGAGTAGGGGGAGTATGGAACAGGCAGCACCCTCAAACCTTCAGAAGTATGAGATGAACCCCAACAACTTGGAAAGGTGGATCTCTCTCACACGTACCAACACAGACTATCCCCCAATTTAACTGATCCCCAAAGGTTTTTGATTAAATAGCGGAATAGAAAATATGATCCCAAAAAAGTGTATGTATATCACACGTACACAACCACACTAGGCCCCAATTACTATTGTTTGTACCCCTAAAAGGCTAGGAGTAGGGGGAGTATGGAACAGGCAGCACCCTCAAACCTTCAGAAGTATGAGATGAACCCCAACAACTTGGAAAGGTGGATCTCTCTCACACGTACCAACACAGACTATCCCCCAATTTAACTGATCCCCAAAGGTTTTTGATTAAATAGCGGAATAGAAAATATGATCCCAAAAAAGTGTATGTATATCACACGTACACAACCACACTAGGCCCCAATTACTATTGTTTGTACCCCTAAAAGGCTAGGAGTAGGGGGAGTATGGAACAGGCAGCACCCTCAAACCTTCAGAAGTATGAGATGAACCCCAACAACTTGGAAAGGTGGATCTCTCTCACACGTACCAACACAGACTATCCCCCAATTTAACTGATCCCCAAAGGTTTTTGATTAAATAGCGGAATAGAAAATATGATCCCAAAAAAGTGTATGTATATCACACGTACACAACCACACTAGGCCCCAATTACTATTGTTTGTACCCCTAAAAGGCTAGGAGTAGGGGGAGTATGGAACAGGCAGCACCCTCAAACCTTCAGAAGTATGAGATGAACCCCAACAACTTGGAAAGGTGGATCTCTCTCACACGTACCAACACAGACTATCCCCCAATTTAACTGATCCCCAAAGGTTTTTGATTAAATAGCGGAATAGAAAATATGATCCCAAAAAAGTGTATGTATATCACACGTACACAACCACACTAGGCCCCAATTACTATTGTTTGTACCCCTAAAAGGCTAGATGAGGAGTAGGGGGAGTATGGAACAGGCAGCACCCTCAAACCTTCAGTATGAGATTGTGTTCACTGTACCCCACAAAGATTGAGTTCACTGCACCCCACAATGATTGTGTTCACTGCACCCCACAAAGATTGTGTTCACTGCACCTCACAAAGATTGTGTTCACTGTACCCCCCAAAGATTGTGTTCACTGCACCCCACAAAGATTCTGTTCACTGTACCCCACAAAGATTGTGTTCACTGCACCCCAAAAAGATTGTGTTCACTGCACCCCAAAAAGGATGTTGTTCACTGCACCCCAAAAAGGATGTTGTTCACTCCACCCCAAAAAGATTGTGTTCACTGCACCCCACAAAGATTGTGTTCACTGCACCCCAAAAAGATTGTGTTCACTGCACCCCAAAAATGATTTTGTTCACTGCACCCCAAAAAGGATTTTGTTCACTGCACCCCAAAAAGGATGTTGTTCACTCCACCCCAAAAAGATTGTGTTCACTGCACCCCAAAAAGATTGTGTTCACTGCACCCCACAAAGGATTTTGTTCACTGCACCCCAAAAAGATTGTGTTCACTGCACCCCAAAAAGGATGTTGTTCACTGCACCCCAAAAAGGATTTTGTTCACTGCACCCCAAAAAGATTGTGTTCACTGCACCCCACAAAGGATTTTGTTCACTGCACCCCACAAAGATTGTGTTCACTGCACACCAAAAAGGATTGTGTTCACTGCACCCCAAAAAGATTTTGTTCACTGCACCCCAAAAAGATTGTGTTCACTGCAGCCCAAAAAGATTGTGTTCACTGCAGCCCAAAAAGATTGTGTTCACTGCAGCCCAAAAAGATTGTGTTCACTGCAGCCCAAAAAGATTGTGTTCACTGCAGCCCAAAAAGATTGTGTTCACTGCAGCTCACACACAGAAAAATGGATGTGGATCACTGACACCTGCCTATCTCCAATCCCACACCACACAGCAATATCGATTGTAGTTTGTAGAACACAGTTTCCCTAAAATTCAGCAGACTCTGTCCCTAACAGGATTGAGAAGAGATCGTAGATCAGGATTGAGTGCAGACCCCACCCCCCACACAGCAATATCGATTGTAGTTTGTAGAAGACACTGACCCTATATAATTCAGCAGACTCTATCCCTAAAATGCCTACAACTCGCCCTGCCTAAACACTCCGACCTGTCCCTCAATTCTATCCGGACACAAATGGTTTTTTCCTGCCTATCTTTCCCTAATCAGCAGCCAGCACGTTGATGTGTGCTCTGTCCCTGAATCTAAGCAGCATAATGACGCCGCTGCGGCTGCCTCGAACTTATAAAGACTTGGTCACATGCTTCAGACGGCCAATCACAGCTACTGAGACATTTGCAGGCATGGCTGGGATGGCTTAAGGCACACCAGTTAAACGATTGTTGATTGGCTGTTGAAAGCCCGCCATGAAAAGAGCGCCAAAGCATGCAAAACCCGGAAATAAAACGACCGAACACGGATTTTTACCCGAACATACAGTAAAGTGTCCGTGTCCGTGTTCGGGTACAAAAAATCCAATTATTCGGTACGAACACGAATAATACAGTCCGTGTTCGCTCAACACTATTAGGGATAGGGTTAGGGATAGGGTTAGGGTTAGGGTTAGGGTTAGGATTAGGGATAGGGTTAGGGTTAGGACTAGGGTAAGGGATAGGGTTAGGGTTAGGGATAGGGTTAGGGATAGGGTTAGGGTTAGGATTAGTGATAGGGATAGGTTTAGGGTTAGGGATAGGGTTAGGGCTAGGATTAGGATTAGGGTTAGGCTTAGGGATAGGATTAGGGTTAGGGTTAGGGCTAGGGTTAAGGTTAAGGTTAGGGCTAGGGTTAGGGTTGGGGTTGGGTTAGGGATAGGGTTAGGGTTAGGATTAGGGATAGGGTTAGGGATAGGGTTAGGGATAGGGTTAGGGATAGGGTTAGGGTTAGGATAAGGGCTAGGGTTAGGCTTAGGGTTAGGATTATGGATAGGGTTAGGGTTAGGATTAGGTTTAGGGCTAGAGTTAGAGTTAGAGTTAGGGATAGGGTTGGGGTTAGGGTTAGGGTTAGGATTAGGGCTAGGGATAGGGATAGGGTTAGGGTTAGGGTTAGAGTTAGGGATAGGATTAGGGCTAGGGTTAGGGATAGGGTTAGGGATAGGGTTTGGGTTAGGGCTAGGGTTAGTGTTAGGGTTAGGGATAGGGTTAGGGATAGGGTTAGGGTTAGGGTTAGGGTTAGGATTAGGGATAGGGTTAGGGTTAGGGATAGGGTTAGGGATAGGGTTAGGGTTAGGATAAGGGCTAGGGTTAGGCTTAGGCTTAGGGTTAGGATTAGGAATAGGGTTAGGGTTAGGATTAGGGTTAGGGCTAGAGTTAGAGTTAGGGATAGGGTTGGGGTTAGGGTTAGGGTTACGATTAGGGCTAGGATTAGGGTTAAGGATAGGGTTAGGGTTAGAGTTAGGGATAGGATTAGGGCTAGGGTTAGGGATAGGGTTAGGGATAGGGTTAGGGTTAGGGCTAGGGTTAGTGTTAGGGATAGGGTTAGGGTTAGGGTTAGGATTAGGGATAGGGTTAGGGTTAGGACTAGGGTAAGGGATAGGGTTAGGGTTAGGGATAGGGTTAGGGTTAGGATTAGTGATAGGGATAGGTTTAGGGTTAGGGATAGGGTTAGGGCTAGGATTAGGATTAGGGTTAGGGTTAGGGATAGGATTAGGGTTAGGGTTAGGGTTAGGGCTAGGGTTAAGTTTAGGGCTAGGGTTAGGGTTGGGGTTGGGTTAGGGGTAGGGTTAGGGTTAGGATTAGGGATAGGGTTAGGGTTAGGGTTAGGGATAGGGTTAGGGATAGGGTTAGGGATAGGGTTAGGGTTAGGATAAGGGCTAGGGTTATGCTTAGGCTTAGGGTTAGGATTAGGGATAGGGTTAGGGTTAGGATTAGGGTTAGGGTTAGGGCTAGAGTTAGGGATAGGGTTGGGGTTAGGGTTAGGGTTAGGATTAGGGCTAGGGTTAGGGTTAGAGTTAGGGATAGGATTAGGGCTAGGGTTAGGGCTAGGGTTAGGGATAGGGTTAGGGTTAGGGCTAGGGTTAGTGTTAGGGTTAGGGATAGGGTTAGGGATAGGGTTAGGGTTAGGGTTAGGATTAGGGATAGGGTTAGGACTAGGGTAAGGGATAGGGTTAGGGTTAGGGATAGGGTTAGGGTTAGGATTAGTGATAGGGATAGGTTTAGGGTTAGGGATAGGGTTAGGGCTAGGATTAGGATTAGGGTTAGGGTTAGGGATAGGATTAGGGTTAGGGTTAGGGTTAGGGCTAGGGTTAAGGTTAGGGTTAGGGCTAGGGTTAGGGTTGGGGTTGGGTTAGGGATAGGGTTAGGGTTAGGGTTAGGATTAGGATTAGGGATAGGGTTAGGGTTAGGGATAGGGTTAGGGATAGGGTTAGGGTTAGGATAAGGGCTAGGGTTAGGCTTAGGCTTAGGGTTAGGATTAGGGATAGGGTTAGGGTTAGGATAAGGGTTAGGGCTAGAGTTAGAGTTAGGGGTAGGGTTGGGGTTAGGGTTAGGGTTAGGATTAGGGCTAGGGTTAGGGTTAGGGTTAGAGTTAGGGATAGGATTAGGGCTAGGGTTAGGGATAGGGTCAGGGATAGGGTTAGGGTTAGGGCTAGGGTTAGTGTTAGGGTTAGGGATAGGGTTAGGGATAGGGTTAGGGTTAGGGTTAGGATTAGGGATAGGGTTAGGGTTAGGACTAGGGTAAGGGATAGGGTTAGGGTTAGGGATAGGGTTACGGTTAGGATTAGTGATAGGGATAGGTTTAGGGTTAGGGATAGGGTTAGGGCTAGGATTAGGATTAGGGTTAGGGTTAGGGTTAGGGATAGGATTAGGGTTAGGGTTAGGGTTAGGGTTAGGGCTAGGGTTAAGGTTAGGGTTAGGGTTAGGGCTAGGGTTAAGGTTAGGGCTAGGGTTAGGGTTGGGGTTGGGTTAGGGATAGGGTTAGGGTTAGGATTAGGGATAGGGTTAGGGTTAGGACTAGGGTTAGGGATAGGGTTAGGGTTAGGATAAGGGCTAGGGTTAGGCTAAGGGTTAGGATTAGGGATAGGGTTAGGATTAGGGTTAGGGCTAGGGTTAGAGTTAGGGATAGGGTTGGGGTTAGGGTTAGGATTAGGGCTAGGGTTAGGGTTAGGGATAGGGTTAGGGTTAGCGTTAGCGTTAGGGATAGGGTTAGGGTTAGGGTTAGGATTAGGGCTAGGGCTAGGGTTAGGGTTAGGGATAGGGTTAGAGTTACGGATAGGGTTAGGATTAGGGCTAGGGTTAGGGATAGGGTTAGGGTTAGGATTATTGCTAGGGTTAGGGTTAGGGATAGGGTTAGGATTAGGGTTAGGGTTAGGGATAGGGTTAGGATTAGCAATAGGGTTAGGGCTAGGGATAGGGTTAGGGTTAGGGCTAGCGTTAGGGTTAGGATTAGGGCTAGGGTTAGGGATAGGGTTAGGGATAGGGTTAGGGTTAGGATAAGGGCTAGGGTTAGGCTTAGGCTTAGGGTTAGGATTAGGGATAGGGTTAGGGTTAGGATTAGGGTTAGGGCTAGGGTTAGAGTTAGGGATAGGGTTGGGGTTAGGATTAGGGCTAGGGTTAGGGTTAGGGTAAGGGATAGGGTTAGGGTTAGAGTTAGGGATAGGGTTAGGGTTAGGATTAGGGCTAGGGTTAGGGCTAGGGTTAGGGATAGGGTTAGGGATAGGGTTAGGGTTAGGGCTAATGTTAGGGTTAGGGTTAGGGATAGGGTTAGGGTTAGGGTTAGGGTTAGGCATAGGGTTAGGGTTAGGGTTAGGGTTAGGATTAGGGCTAAGGTTAGGGTTAGGGATAGGGTTAAGGTTAGATTTAGAGATAGGGTTAGGGTTAGGATTAGGGATAGGGTTAGGGTTAGGACTAGGGTTAGGGATAGGGTTAGGGTTAGGATAAGGGCTAGGGTTAGGCTTAGGGTTAGGATTAGGGATAGGGTTAGGGTTAGGATTAGGGTTAGGACTAGGGTTAGAATTTGGAATAGGGTTGGGGTTAGGGTTAGGATTAGGGTTAGGGATAGGGTTAGGGTTAGAGTTAGGGATAGGGTTAGGGTTAGGATTAGGATTAGGGCTAGGGTTAGGGATAGGGTTAGGGATAGGGTTAGGGATAGGGTTAGGGTTAAGGCTAGGGTTAGTGTTAGGGTTAGGGATAGGGTTAGGGTTAGGGTTAGGGTCAGGGTTAGGGATAGGGTTAGGGTTAGGGTTAGGATTAGAGCTAGGGTTAGGGTTAGGGATAGGGTTAGGGTTAGCGTTAGGAATAGGGTTAGGGTTAGGATTAGGGCTAGGGATAGGGATAGGGTTAGAGTTTGGGATAGGGTTAGGGTTAGGATTAGGGCTAGGATTACGGATAGGGTTAGGGTTAGGGATAGAGTTAGGGATAGGGTTAGGGTTAGGGTTAGGGTTAGGATTAGGGATAGGGTTAGAGTTAGGGATAGGGTTAGGGTTAGGGTTAGGATTAGGGTTAGGGTTAGGGATAGGGTTAGGGATAGGGTTAGAGTTAGGGATCGGGTTAGGGTTAGGGCTAGAATTAGGGTTAGGGATAGGGTTAGGATTAGCAATAGGGTTAGGGATAGGGCTAGGGATAGGGTTAGGGCTAGCGTTAGGGTTAGGATTAGGTCTAGGGTTAGGGTTAGGATTAGGGATAGGGTTAGGGTTAGGGTTAGGATAAGGGCTAGGGTTAGGCTTAGGGTTAGGATTAGGGATAGGGTTATGGTTAGGATTAGGGTTAGGGCTAGGGTTAGAGTAAGGGATAGGGTTTGGGTTAGGGTTAGGGTTAGGATTAGGGCTAGGGTTAGGGATAGGGTTAGGGTTAGAGTTTGGGATAGGGGTAGAGTTAGGATTAGGGCTAGGGTTAGGGATAGGGTTAGGGTTAGGGTTAGGATTAGGGATAGGGTTAGGGTTAGGACTAGGGTAAGGGATAGGGTTCGGGATAGGGTTAGGGTTAGGATTAGTGATAGGGATAGGTTTAGGGTTAGGGATAGGGTTAGGGCTAGGATTAGGATTAGGGTTAGGATTAGGGTTAGGGTTAGGGTTAGGGCTAGGGTTAAGTTTAGGGCTAGGGTTAGGGTTGGGGTTGGGTTAGGGATAGGGTTAGGGTTAGGATTAGGGATAGGGTTAGGGTTAGGGATAGGGTTAGGGATAGGGATAGGGTTAGGGTTAGGATTATTGCTAGGGTTAGGGTTAGGGATAGGGTTAGGATAAGGGCTAGGGTTAGGATTAGGGATAGGGTTAGGGTTAGGATTAGGGTTAGGGCTAGGGTTAGAGTTAGGGAAAGGGTTGGGGTTAGGGTTAGGGTTAGGATTAGGGCTAGGGTTAGGGCTAGGGCTAGGGTTAGGGATAGGGTTAGGGTTAGAGTTAGGGATAGGGTTAGGATTAGGGTTAGGATTAGGGCTAGGGTTAGGGATAGGGTTAGGGATAGGGTTAGGGTTAGGGCTAGGGTTAGCGTTAGGGATAGGGTTAGGGTTAGGGTTAGGGTTAGGGTTAGGGTTAGGGATAGGGTTAGGGTTAGGATTAGGGCTAGGGTTAGGGTAAGGGATAGGGTTAGGGTTAGCGTTAGGGATAGGGTTAGGGTTAGGGTTAGGGTTAGGGTTAGGTTTAGGGCTAGGGTTAGGGATAGGGTTAGAGTTAGGGATAGGGTTAGGGTTAGGGATAGGGTTAGGGTTAGGGTTAGGGATAGGGTTAGGGATAGAGTTAGGATTAGGGCTAGGGTTAGGGTTAGGGATACGGTTAGGGTTAGGGTTAGTGTGACGGTACGGTATATATATATAAAGAAAAAACTCAATTACCAGCCCTTAAAAGGGCTTTTTGGGGACACTAGATATATATATATATATATAAATAAAAAAAATCCTCAATTACCAGCCCTTAAAAGGGCTTTTGGGGACACTAGATATATATATATATATATATATATATATAAAAAAAGAAAAAAGAAAAAACTCAATTACCAGCCCTTAAAAGGGCTTTTGGGGACACTAAATATATATATATATATATATATATATATATATATATATATATATAAAAAAAAATTACACAAATACCAGCCCTTAGAAGGGCTTTTTGGGGTGCTGTCAGGATGCTGTCCTTACAGCAGTAGTGGACCAAGAACACTGACTAGCAAGACCAGGAACACTGACTAACAACTGTCCCTAGCTTAACTGCAGCAGCAGCTCTCCCTGCTCTCACTAACACACACTGCTTCAGAATGATCTAAGATGGATGCTGCCCTTGCTTATTTATAGGAGGTGGGAGGGTGTGGGAGGGAGGTATGCTGATTGGCTGGAAATGTGCCTGCTGACTGTGAAGTTCAGGGTCAAAGTTTGCCTCAATGATGTATTATAGGGGGCGGACCGAACATCGCATATGTTCGCCCGCAGCGGCGAACGCGAACATGCTAAGTTCGCCGGGAACTGTCCACCGGTGAAACAGTTCGGTACACCTCTAGCGGTCAGTCCAATTGTGGCATCCCGCGTGTTCCAAGCAGTGCAATAGTAACAGAGCCGGCATAGATGGGGGCGTGTGTACGTAACCTCTGGTGCCGCCGACGCATTTCGTCATCAAAGGATGTCGTCTGGGCAATTGAATCACTGTCCTCTGTTAGTTGTTGAATGGAAATAGTATACTAGTTGTTCTTTAGATATGTTAATTCTATTTCTGTATATAATTTCATCTGCATATGATAATGTAATCAGGAAACCCCTAACCTGTATGTGGTAATCTGATCAGGAGGGGGGGTCCATGCTGTATATAAATTCAGTATGACTGTTCAATAAAGAGAGATTCCAGTACAAGCTAAGTTGTTGGCTAGCTTTGTATGTAGGGCGGCTTCAACTTCTGATACGGTATATATGTTCAAGACATTAGGAAGTCGTATACTGACGGAAGTCTACAAGTACAGTGTGGGTTGAGGTTCTGTTACATTTGTGGTAAGCGGTGGGATGCTTCCTGCATTCTGGGACATCCAAACCTCCACTGGGATCCCAGGTTTTGATAGCAGAAGAGGAGAGGTACAGATATCATCCGCCATGGAAGAGGAATTCAGAAGGAGGTTGCAAGAGATGTGGATACAGCACAGGGGACCAGTGTCAGAGAAGGTCCTGCTAGGATGGCATGATTCTGTGCGCTTGGATCTCTGGAAGCCCCTGAGCAGTGCCACCAAGGGAAAAATCCTCCCCTCCATCCAGAAAAGGCACTGGTCGCGGTATGGATTGTGGGAGCTGTTTTTGGGAGCTACACCGCACAAGGAGCAGACAGCTGAGCTAAGCAGGCTGATCCAGGCAGAGATGAGGTTGGAAGAGAGCTATAGAGCACCCTGGTGGCATGTATCCCAAACATGGCCTTGGATAGCGAATGACAGCCCAATGGAAGGCTTTGTCTACGGCGGCCAGGAACTGTTGTACGAGAAGCTGTCAGGGGACCCTAACTTTGGGAGCAATTTGGAGTGGCGGTTATAGGAAATTATGGATTACAGAGAAAGGATTCTGAACATCTCGGAAGTGCTTTGGGCATTGGAAGATGTGGAGTTTCTAGCCGTTCAGGAATGGGAGCTGGAGATCGCCTACAGACGGCTGCTAGACTCTGCTCAGCGTCAGGGCTGGGCTCCCCTTGCCTGGGAATATCCAGAAGTACCAGCTGACTGTCTGGAAATTTTGGCTGAAGAATCGACAATATGGGACAGTAAAACTAAGAGGGGTATATACTAATGCCAGGAGCCTAGCTAATAAAATGGATGAGTTGGAAATGTTAGTACATGAGGAGGACATAGACCTTGTGGGAATAACGGAGACTTGGTTCGACCCCTCACATGATTGGCTGGCAAATATCCAAGGGTATTCAGTGTACCGGAAGGACAGGGTAGGAAAAAGAGGGGGAGGGGTATGTCTCTATGTCAAGAATAATGTAAAGGTGATTGAGAGGAGTGGCATTACGGAAGGGATGAGTATGGAGTTAGAATCCGTAGGGGTAGAACTCCATAGGGAAGGAGAAAAGGGAAAAGTAATTGTGGGGGTTTGCTATAGGCCACCTAAACAAGGGGAGGAGGTAGAGCAGGAATTTTTAGCACTTTTGGGTAAAGTGGCAAAGCTAGGATCAGTCATCATATTGGGGGACTTCAATTATCCCGACATTGACTGGGGAGAGGGGACTACACAGTCACATAAGGGTCGTCTATTCACGGAAACCTTACAGGATAATTACATGTCACAGTTGGTGGATTCTCCTACTAAAGAAAACACAATCCTGGATCTATTGATAACTAATGACCCAGACCTAATCTCTGAGGTAGGGGTCCAGGACAACTTGGGCTCTAGCGATCACAGGATGATCACATTTAGCGTAAATAACAATATAGCAAGGCAAGTGGGGAACATAAGAACCCTTAACTTCAGAAGGGCAGACTTTCCAAAATTGTACTCGTTGATGGAAAGGGTAAACTGGGACCGAACCCTGGGATCCCTGACCACAGAGGAAAAATGGGAATGCTTTAGGAACATATTAAGCAAAGGCATCTTGCAGTGCATTCCTATGGGAAATAAATTTAGAAGAGACAAAGCCAAACCTCGCTGGCTAAACCGTAGCGTTAAAAAACTTATTAGGGGAAAAAAATTGGCCTTCAGGAAATATAAATCAGAAGGCACAGTATTGGCTTTCGACCAATACAAGGAGGCAAATAGGAAGTGTAAACACGAAATCAAGATGGCTAAAATAGACTTTGAGAGACAAATAGCGGAGGATAGTAAAAAAAAACCCAAAGAAATTCTTTAAGTATATCAACAGCAAAAAAACTAGGGCAGAGCATATTGCACACATAATTAACGATGATGGGAGGATGGTTACAGAGGACACTGAAAAAGCAACCGTGCTGAATGCTTTTTTCTCGTCAGTCTTTACACAGGAAGCGGAGGGGTACACTGACCATGACTGTATGGTTAGTAGTAATACACAGGACTTGCCACTATGGCTAACAGAGGGTGAAATCAGGGAAAGGCTGGATACACTTAACACAAACAAATCACCAGGCCCGGATGGCGTACATCCGAGAGTACTCAAGGAACTCAGTAAGGTTATATCCAGACCACTGTTCCTGATCTTTGCGGACAGTATTAGGACAGGAGATGTACCAGGGGAGTGGAGGAAAGCAAACGTGATTCCGATATTCAAAAAGGGTCAGAGGCATATACTGGGAAATTATAGGCCTGTCAGTCTGACATCAGTAGTATGTAAACTTCTGGAGGGGATGATAAGGGACTATATCGTAGAGTTTGCTAAGGACAACAGCATCATCAGTAGTAACCAGCACAGGTTTACAAATGGGCGTTCTTGTCAAACCAATCTCTTAACATTCTACGAGGAGGTGAGCTGTGAGCTAGATAGGGGCAGACCAGTGGATGTGGTGTACCTAGACTTTGCTAAGGCGTTTGATACAGTTCCCCATAAGCGCTTAATTTATAAAATAAGGTCTGCAGGTATCGACAGCAGGGTTTGCTCTTGGATACGGAACTGGCTAAAAGGGCGTGTCCAAAGGGTGATAATAAACAGCGCATACTCAGACTGGTCTGAGGTAGTAAGCGGGGTCCCCCAAGGCTCAGTCCTAGGACCAACCTTGTTTAATTTATTCATAAACAGCATTGAGGACGGGATCAGTAGTTCAATATCAGTTTTTGCAGATGACACAAAATTAGGCAGGGCAATAACAGCACAGCATGAAGCAGATATCCTACAGAATGACCTGGACAAAATAACGGAGTGGGCAACGACTTGGCAAATGAGGTTTAACGTGGAGAAGTGTAAGGTTTTGCACTTGGGGACTAGAAACATAAAAGCACAATACACGTTAGGAGGGGAACCCCTGGGAGAATCAAAAATGGAGAAGGATCTGGGAGTCTTGGTTGATGATAGACTAGGCAACAGCATGCAATGTCAAGCGGCAGTTGCCAAGGCTAGCAGAATATTAGCATGCATAGAGAAAGGGATGTATTCCAGAGATAAGACTATAATCCTTCCACTTTATAAAACTCTGGTCCGACCACATCTGGAGTAATCTGTCCAGTTCTGGTCACCAGTCCTCAGAAGGGATGTGATGGAGCTGGAGAGGGTCCAGAGAAGGGCAACTAAACTAATTAGGGGATTGGAGGACCTTGATTATGAGGAGCGTCTGCAATCGCTTGATTTATTCTCCCTGGAGAAGAGACGCCTGAGGGGGGACATGATAGCAATTTTTAAATATCTCAATGGGGATCTAGGCTTAGAAAAAAAGCTGTTCAGTCGAAGGGATTGCATGAGGACTCGGGGGCATACAATGCGATTAGAGGAGAAGCGTTTTAACCTCAGGCAACGTGGGGGGTTCTTTACTGTTAGGGCTACAAGATTGTGGAACTCCCTACCACAAGAGGTGGTTTCTGCAGGTAGTATGGTGGCTTTCAAAAGACTACTAGGCGTACATCTCAAGGATCAGAACATTCAGGGGTATGCGAGATGATTACAGCCACACACACCTACACAGGTTGAACTGGATGGACTATTGTCTTTATTCAACCTCACCTACTATGTAACTATGTAACTATGTAATAGTGTGCTTTTCTCACCTGCACCCACGGTCTTGGATGCGGAGGTCTTATGGCGGATGTAGCAAGTGCTGAAAACAGGGCAGAACTCTGTTAGCCTCTGCTCAGCACCGATAACATCTTCTGGGTTCCACAGACAGGAGATGGTGAATTTCGATCCCAAGACACCACCAGAGACTGGGGATTTAATAGACTTTTCTGCTGAAGAGGAACAACCCGGTGAGCCTCCTGCAGAAGAGCTGACTTCAGTGCATGGCGCTGTTGACCCCTGCATACAAAAATCTGCAGCCCTGAAGGATTTGTGTCGGCCACCGATGTTTCACTTTACTTCCCAGTGGAATAGCTGGCAGCTGGGCAGAACGCTACTGGCCTCTGCCCACAACAATCAACTCCGCAGGAGCTCCAGGGAGAGAATGCAATTGGCACCTCACAATGGCAGCTTGAGCTGATATCGGTGGATGGGACTTCAGTATTCAGTGACAGAAACCCAGCAGAAGAGCTGGCAACAGGGCAGAGTGCTGCTGGCCTCTGCCCATCACTAAAAAAAGATGGAGTTCCTGTGGTAGTGGATGGGACTACAGTCTTCACTTGTATACCCCAGGGATGCTGGACAGTCGGCCCAGGTCCCCAACAGCCTGACGAAGTGAGCCCCACCACCCTGTCTTCTCTCCAGCGACTGCAAGGACTCTGTGGCGTGAGTCAGTTTGGTTGGGTTCTTGTGGAACCCAGATTGCTTTAGGGGAGACTCCTTGTCCAGCTTCCCCAGCCCCTCTTATGTATAAGTCACCCTGTGTCTATTAAGGGCACATGGTGACCAAGAATCCCAGTTGGGTCTGCACTAATCAGACTCGGTGTACAACCACACTGGACTCAGCCTTTCGTGTTACCCCGGTTATCCTGGGTTTTATATGTGTAGTTTGTGTTGAAAGAGTAAGGGACTTTTCCACTTGGGACAAAAATATTTCTGGACAATGTCCCTCAAGAGATATATAGAGATAGACAATTTGACTTCTCAGATTGCTAGAATATTGATTGAGTGTCTCACAGACCCTTGCTGAGGTTGGGTTTGTTATTGTTAAGTGCCTGTATTCCATTGTTATATTGTTCTATCTGCGCTTAAGATTAACCTATTATGGGATGTATATGTGTATGTGAATAGGCTGCTAAGGGGGAGGGGGGAATGTCCCAGAGCTTAGGAAGCAGCTTATTTGCGGAGATACTCAGTCGGGGTGTCAGTTGATCCGTCACATTGGTGGCAAGCTGTGGGATGCTTCCTACAGTCTGGGACATCCAAACCTCCACCAGGATCCAAGATCGGGATAGCAGACTTTGGTTGACCCAACGGAGATATGGACCTGGCATCAGAGTTCGGGGGGGGGGGGGTGCTGAGGATTTCCCTTTCAGTATACCCCAGAAGGGTATCTGAGTATCAATATATGGAGCATGGGCCAGTGACCAAAGGGATGGCATTCCTGGGAGAGCGGCCTCAGGGGCAATGGGTATCAGAGTTGGACAGGCTGGTCCAGCAGGAGATAGAGCTGGACAATCAGTATCGGAATCTGAAATGGCACGCAGAGCAGAAATATTTAGGAGAGACATCAGAATGCTCTCCGGAGGGATATGACTTTTGTGGCCCTGGATTGCTGTGGGAGAGCCTTACAGATGTGTTTGTGTTTGGTGATGAAGGGGAACCTACCCTTGAGAACCTGCGAGAATACAGAGAGGCTATGCTCAGTCTCACTCAGGGGTCTCAGAGCTTAAACCTGATCTAAGAACACTTGCTAAGGAAAGAACAGCATATGGAAAGGGCATACATGAAACTGCTAGAACACGTTCAGCAGCATGCCTTAGAATCGTCAGTGGAAACTCTGGAGATTGCCGTCCCCAAAGCTGAAGTGCTGACAACAGGGCAGATCTCTG
Source organism: Pelophylax lessonae (assembly GCF_965119305.1). Lineage (NCBI taxonomy): Eukaryota > Metazoa > Chordata > Amphibia > Anura > Ranidae > Pelophylax > Pelophylax lessonae. The sequence continues at coordinate 145,311,361 of NC_138778.1, forward strand.
CTAGCCTCTGCCCAGCAGCAATAACATAACATCTTCTGGGTTCCACAAACAGGAGATGGTGAATCTCGATCCCCAGACACAACCAGAGACTGGGGATTTAATAGACTTTTCTGTTGAGGAGTAACAATCTGATAAACCTCCAGCAGAAGAGCTGACTTCAGAGCATGGCGCTGTGGACCTCTGCCCACAACAATCAACTCCGCAGGAGCTCCAGGGAGAGAATGCAATCGGCACCTCACAATTGCAGCTTGAGCTGATATTGGTGGATGGGACTGCGGTATTCACTGACAGCAACCCAGCAGAGGAGCTTGCAACAGGACAGAGTGCTGCTGGCCTCTGTCCCCAACTAACAGAAGATGGATTTCCTGTGGTAGTGGAAAGGACTTCGATTTCCACTAACACAACCCCAGAAAAAGGTCTGGCATTGGGACAGGAGGATGTCAGCCTTGTTGAACAAGCACTGGTGGATTTTATTCGAGGAACAGTGGATGGGACTACGGTCTCGACTTGGATACCCCAGGGATGCTGGGCAGTCGGCCCAGACCCCAACACGATGATGGAGTGAGCCCAGCCACCCTGTCTTCTCTCCAGCAGCTAAATAGACTCCAGGGAGAAGGGCCAGCCCACGCTTCTCCCCAGCAGGGGTTGTGTTCTACGAGAGAGGCAGAGGTTGGCTGGGTGAGTAACGATCTGTTCCGGACAATTTGTTTGGGGTGCTGTGTGGGTGCAGACATTGGGGGACTGGAACTATGGACTAACTTTGAAGTCAACCCGTTTGTGGTCTCCTTCTGTGTTAGTCTCCTGCCGAAAGGGGAGATATGTGACAGGAGTCACTTTGGCTGGGGGGCTCGTGGAACCCAGATTACTTTAGAGAGGTCAGGAAACTCCTTGTCCAGCTTACCCGGCCCCTCTTATGTGTAAGTCACCCTGTGTCTATTAGGGGCACAGGGTGACCAAGAACCCTAGTTGGGTCTGCACTATTCAGACTCGCTGTACAACCACACTGGACTCAGCCTTTCGTGTTACCCTGGTTATCCTGGGTTCTATATGTGTGGTTTTTGTTGAAAGAGTGAGGGGCTCATTCACTTGAGACAATAATATTTCTGGACAATGTCCCTCAAGAGATATATAGAGATAGACAATTTGACTTCTCAGATTGCTAGAATATTGTTTAAGTGTCTTACAGACCCTTGCTGGATAGTGAGGTGGGGTGGGGTCTGTTATTGTTAAGTGCCTGTATTCCACTGTTCTATTGTTTCTGTCTGCCTTAAGATCAACCTATTATGGGATGTATATGTGTATGTGGATTGGCTGCTAAGGGGGAGGGGGGATTGTCCCAGAGTGTATATCTATTTGTGCCTGTGTGTGTGAATAAACAGTTCATTCTGATAGTAGAAAGTTGAGGAAGAGAAGGACCCATTAGGGTCTATGTTAGGAAGGACCTCCCTGGATGATGTGGGAGGTATTTTCCTTTACAATAATCCTCTCAAAATGGGATTTTAAGGGCATGTGGGGTTGTCATAGATAAAACGTACACAATACAGTATTAATAAAACAGCATCTTTATTATTGTCCATCAATAAAATGATAAAATCACGAATCATTTAAAAAAAGCACAATTACAACCATAGTATTGGCATCACTGCCTTAATGGGAATCATGTGGATATAGTACTAGAGAGTCCTACGCATTTCGCTGAGTTATGTGCTCTTACACTGGCTTCTTCAGGGACCATATGTAGCACTTAATATCTATAGGCTTTATCTCATCACTTGAAAAAACAGAGAAAGAGACAATGTAATATAGTCATGGTTACAAGAACCGAAATCACAAACAAATCATGTCTTATTATTACATATTCATTGGTTGTCCATTATGCTTACCTATGGTTAGAACAAAAGGTTTATATCAGGCTGGCCAGACACTCCTAGGTGATCTCACATAGCACATTGATCGGTGACATCAGATACCAATGGCAAAAATAGCCCTCATGAATATGGTGTAAATGCCCCCCCCAAAAAGGGGAAGTGGGGTCAGGCCCAGGGACGAGCACTGGACCGCGCCACAGGTCTCACAGGGGCCCACTAAGACTGTGATAGGATACAGGGAAAGAAAAACATCCACTCTGTAAACACAAGATAAAGACCAATACTGGTCATTGATATATTCAAAAAACAACACCCTTATCCCCTCCTTCCTATAACCTTGCTTGACCTCAATTACATATCCATGGATCAAATATCACATCAGGCGTGCAGTCACCACCAATCCAGACTACGATCCCTGCATTCAGTGCATCCATAGGAATATGGTTCCATCCGTGTAGAGCCAAACGGATACTCAAGAGCAGTGGAAGGAAGAGAGAGGGCGACCATTCGCCCAGAAAGGGCTAATAATGGTCAGGGTAGCTTGTTTACCTTGTGGTTATGTCTTGTCTCTGATGATAAGACTGACAAAAGGGTCAACAAAAATCCCTGTCCTCCGTTCTCACAGTGTGCAGGGAGCTGCATCCGGCTGCCTCCGCCACCAGAGAACTATATATGGCCGGTTCCACCGGAAGTGACGGGGCCAAAAGCCGGCTCCTCCGCGTGACATCCGGTGCGGGCGCCATATTGACGTACGAAGAAACCAGCATGAACTGCAAACAAAGTCTGCGTACAACACGCTGGTAACCTAGCAATGTCCAAAACCCCCTCGATAAATGGATCTAGGGAGTCCGGGAACCTAGAGAGGAGAACAAGGTAGTTTGAATTGTTGTCCAACGGTCACCCATGGACAAAAGTCACAATTGTTACATCTATAGATGCCATTGACTTGTCGATCTCTTATTTTTAAAGGGATCTCTTATTTTGAAAATGATACAGGCTAGAAGATTTTTGGACCTCTAGATACACCCTCGTCTCCACTTGTTTGGGATGAACTTGTGCCATCCACCTGCTCAACTGAAATTTATGTGTGTACTCTGCAACAATTTGATTGTTATTACTACTGGTAAGGTTAAATATGGATACCTGTGTATATATCAAAAATAGCATTGTATTGATGAATATCATGTCTTGTCAGATTCTGATTTTCATCCTTATCCTTTTCCTTACCTTCTTAGACATCTGATCTAAATTGTATTTGATACTCTCCAGAAGAAGTGCGGCAGCATGAAACATGTAGAAACAGTGTCAGAGAACAGTATCATACAGTAAATCCACCACCTCTGTTTGGATATTACCCATTAGACCTTACCCCAATCCAGGGGTGGAACACAGGGTTTTATTATTGGTTAATGATATCGGATGGTTTGGTGGTGTTCATATGTCTATTAACCGCTTGCCGCCCGCCCGCCGTCATATTACGGCGGAGCGGTGCGACCATTGTTCTGGGCCGCCGTCATATGACGGCGGCCCATTCAGGCAGGGCAGGCGAGCGATCGTGTGCGCGCCGCCCTGCACTGCCTGTGTAGGCGTGTCCCCGGGACACAGGCCGTCACCGGCAGGGGGGAACAGCCAATGGGCATGGCTGTTTCCCACGTGATCAGCTGTGTTCCAATGACACAGCCGATCACAATAGAGGAGCCAAGAAGATGACCGCGCATGCGCGATCGTGAGCCCGCAGCGCGGTCATGTCGGTGGCTCTGTGTTCCCTAGGAACACAGCTAGTCACCGGCAGTAGTAAACAGTCACTGACAGTGACTGTTTACTATGTGATCGGCTGTGAATCCATTCACAGCCGATCACAAAATGTAAACACAGAGCAGTAACTCACTGTTATTAGCTCTTCTCCCCTCACACAGTTTCCAGTGTGAGGAGAGCAGAGCCAGAAACAGTGAGTTACTGCTCTGTACACCTTGTCACAATGTAAAAGCACACTAATAAAGGTCCCCCCACACAGTCCTCAGCCCCCCCCAATTGCACCTGTCACCCAACAGTCACCTCATCAGTGCCCAGAAATTGACACCCATAACGTTCACATGTGAGCGTAGCGATCGCAGGCAGAATCACAGCGATTCTGCCCGCGATCCGGAAATCATTGCAAATCGCGGGATGCCTGTGCGTGGCCCGTGGTTTGCAATAGCACCCCAAACGATGTGCGATGTACAAGAGTTTCTTTGGGGCGTCATGCGTTGTTTGCGCGATGTTACCGCAATTCGGCAGACGGAAATCGCGGCAACATCGCACAGCGTTTGGGGTGCTATTTCAAATCACAGGCAACGCACAGGCGTCCCGCGATTTGCAATGATTTCCGGATCGCGGGCAGAATCGCGGTGATTCTGCCCATGATAGCTACGCTCACATGTGAACGTAGCCTAAAGTTCACCGGTCACCAGAGACTGCCATCAGTACCGCCGTGCACCTTTGCCTGTCACCTGTCACCCATCGGTGACCATCGCCCGTCACCTGTCACCCCATCAATCACCGTCACCTGTCACTCCATCAGTCATCGTCACCTGTCACCCCATCAGTGATCATCACTTGTCACCCCATCAGTGATCATCATCTCTCACCCCATCAATCATCGTCACCTGTCACCCCATCAGTGATCGTCATCTGTCAACCCATCAATCATCGTCACCTGTCACCCTATCAGTCATCGTCATCTGTCACCCCATCAGTCATCGTCACCTGTCACCCTATCAGTCATCGTCACCTGTCAACCCATCAGTCATCGTAATCTGTCAACCCATCAGTCATCGTCACCTGTCACCCCATCAGTCATCGTCACCTGTCAACCCATCAGTCATCGTCACCTGTCACCCCATCAGTCATCGTCATCTGTCAACCCATCAGTCATCGTCATCTGTCAACCCATCAGTGACTGTCACCTGCCACCTATCAGTCACCTGCCACCCATCAGTGATCATCCGCAGTCAACCGTCACCCATCACACAGCCCATCACAGCCAGCATGTCAAAAAGGATGTACAGCAGCGAGGAGGCCCTTCAGGCCCTCTCCATGACTGATGAGACCACCGGGGAGCTCTCATCAGTATCGCTACTAGTAGCAGATACTGCATGACAGTAGCATGACATCGCTAATAGTAGCGGATCGGAGATGGACTCAGACTATTCCTGTACACTTTCCTTTATACAATGTATTTTGGGGTGCAATTTTTGCTATATACATGCAACCACTTACTGACCGCCTAACGACTATATACGTCGGCCATTTAAAGCTAAATACTGGGGTTATGACAGCAGATAGCTGCCATAACCCCGGTATTTTTTTAAACGGCGGGCGGTTGGCTTTCAGATAAGGGTGGTCCCAGTGGCGGATTCGCCGCAGAATTACCCTTACGGTGCAGGGGAAGAGGTGCCCCCTCCCCCTCCCGCCGCGTCCCAGACGTTTACCCAGCTTACTGGACCCGCCGGAAGCGGGGAAAACTATCCGGTCCCGGATCCTCAGAGACAGGAAGTCGAGTGAGGGCAAGATGGCCCTCACTCGACTCTATGGTCTTGGAGGACCGGAGCTATGTCAAAAGTCGTTGCCTAGCAACCGGTTTAAAGGGCCGCTTTTTTTTTTTTTTTTTTCTTTTTCAACAATTTTTTTTTCTTTTTTAGTGTAGTTGTGAGGTGTGAGGTCTTTTTGACCCAGATCTCACAATAAAGAGGACCTGTCCTGCCTATTTCTATTACAAGGGATGTTTACATTCCTTGTAATAGGAATAAAAATGATTAAAACATTTTTTTTTAAACTGTGTAAAATAAAAAAATAATAAATAAAATAAATAAGAAAAAAAAAAAAAATGAAAGCGCCCTGTCCCCGTTAGCTCGCACGCAGAAGCAAATGCATACGCAAGTCCCGCCCACATATGTAAACGGTGTTCAAACCACACATGTGAGGTATCGCCGCGAACGTTAGAGCGAGAGCAATAATTTGAGCCCTAGACCTCCTCTGTAACTCTAAGCTAGTAACCTGTAGACATTTTTAAAATGTTGCCTATGGGTATTTTTAAGTACCAATGTTTGGCGCCATTCCGTGAGCGTGCGCAATTTTGAAGCATGACATGTTGGGTATCTAATTACTCAGCGTAACATTATCTTTCACATTATGGAAAAAAATTGGGCTAAATTTACTGTTTTCTTATATTTTAATTAAAAAAAGTGAATATTTTTCAAAAAAATTGCATTTGGAAGACTGCTGCGCAAATATGGTGTAATAAAAAATATTGCAATGATCTCCGTTTTATTCTCTAGGGTCTCTGCTAAAAAAAATATATAATGTTTGGGGGTTCTAAGTAGTTTTCTAGCAAAAAAAATGATTTTAGCTTGTAAACACCAAGTGTCAAAAATAGGCCCAGTCTTAAAAGTGGATAAATGGACAACTTTGTGTAAAGTGCTACTTGGATGTTAGGCCTCTGTATGTGGTTAGGCTGTGTAAAAGTGTTACACATGTGGTATCGCCATACTCAAGAGGAATAGCAGAATATATTTTGGGGTGCAATTTTTGATATGTACATGCTATGTGTTGGAAACATTTCATAAATGGACAACTTTGTGTAAAAAAAAATGCATTTTCATTTTGTTTCCACAGTTTCCAAAAACTTGTGGAAAAAAATTAAACGTTCAAAAGACTCATTATGCCTCAAAAATTATACGTTGGGGTGTTTGCTTTCCAAAATGGGGTCATTTTATGGGGGTTTCCATTGTAATGGTGCTCCAGGGCCTTCAAAAGTGCGATAGGTTGTCAGGAAATTATATGTGTAATTTATGCTCCTAGAATGCCGGACGGTGCTACTTGGATGTTAGGCCTCTGTATGTGGCCAGGCTGTCAAAAAGTCTCACACATGTGGTATCGCCATACTCAGAAGGAGTAGTAGAATGTGTTTTGGGGTGTAGTTCCAAGTATACATATGCTGTGTGAGAGAAATAACCTGTTAATACGTCAATTTGTAAAAAAAAAAAAAATCTTAATTTTGCAAAGAATTGTGGGAAAAATTACAACTTCAAAAAACTCACCATGCCCCTTATTAAATACCTTGGAATGTCTACTTTCCAAAAAGGGGTAATTTGGGGGGTATTTGTACTTTCCTGACTTTTTAGTGTCTCAAGAAATGAGATAGGCCTCAGTACATCAGGTGTGATCAAGTGTGATCAAGTGTGATCAATTTTCAATGAACAGCACCATAGCTTGTGGACTCTATAACTTTCACAAAGACCAAATAATATACACTTATTTGGGTTATTTTTACGAAAGATAAGTAGCAGTATACATTTTGGCCAAAATTTGTGAAGAAAAATTACTAATTTGCAAAATTTTATGACAGAAAAAAAGAAAAATGCGTTTTTTCACAATATTTTCAGTCTTTTTTTTATTTATAGCACAAAAAATAAAAAACCCAGTAGTGATTAAATACCATCAGAAGAAAGCTCTATTTGTGTGAAGAAAAGGACACAAATTCTTTATGGGTACAGTGTTGCATGACTGAGTAATTGTCATTCAAAATGTGAGAGCGGTGAAAGCTGAAAATCGGTCTGGGCAGGAAGGGGGTGAAAGTGCACTGTAGGCAAGTGGTTAATAACTTGCATTTTTGATGGTGTTGCATATTTTAAGGCAATGCTATGTATATTTGTCATCATTTTAATATTTCTTAAATAAAGTAAATTGTTTTATGACATATGGTGTCAGTCATGATGTGCCAATAAAGTCCATTTTCAGTCCACTATACATTTCTGTTTAATGGCAAATGTCAATCAAACTCCACGGTGCCGGGCATTGAGCACAGGGTCCACTAGAGTATGTCGGGCCCTCATGCCACCCCCATGAAGTCTGTTTCTAATTGTTTGGTCAGAGACATTCACACCAGTGATATGCTGGAGGTCATTTTGTAGGGCTCTGGCAGTGCTCATCCTGTTCCTCCTTGCACAAAGGAGCAGATACCAGTCCTGCTGATGGATAAGGACCTTCTTTGGCCCTGTCTAGCTATTCTAGAGTAACTGCCTATCTCCTGGAATCTCCTCCATGCTCGTGAGACTGTGCTGGGAGACACAGCAAACTTTCTGGCAATGGCACACATTGATGTGCCATTCTGGAGGAGTTGGACTGCCTGTGCAACCTAAATAGGGTCAAGATATCGCCTCATGCTACCAGTAGTGAAACTAGCAAAAAATAGTCAGAAAAGATGAGTAGGGAAAAAAAAAATGTCAGTGGCCTCCACCTGTAAAAATATTCCGGTTTTGAAGGTTGTCTCATTGTTGCCCATCTAGTGCACCTGTTATTAACCACTTAAGCCCCGGAGGATTTGGCTGCTCAAAGATCAGGGCCTATTTTGCGATTCAGCACTGCGTGACTTTAACGGACAATTGTGCGATGCTGTACCCAAATGAAATTGACGTCCTTTTTTTCCCACAAATAGAGCTTTCTTTTGGTGGTATTTGATCACCTGTGCGATTTTTATTTTTTGCGCTATAAACAAAAAAAAGAGCATAAATTTTGAAAAAAATAACAATATTTTTCACATTTTTTTATACGAAATTCCCCCCAAAAAATGTAAAAATCAAAATTTTTTAACATTTTAGGCCAATTTGTTTTCTGCTACATATTTTTGGTAAAAAAAAATCGCAATAAGCGTATTTTGATTGGTTTGCGCAAAAGTTATTGCGTTTACTAACTAAAGGAAAGATTTTTGTCATTTTTATTGTTTTTTTTTAACTAGTAATGGAGGCGATCTGCTTTTTTTTTTTTTGCGGGACTGTGATATTGCGGCGGAGAGATCGGACAATGACTGACATTTTTTACACTTTTGGGGGTACCAGTGACATTACTACAATACATAGTCTACAATGTAACTCAGGCAGGCTTGATGGAAAACCTTGAAAAGTTTATTTATAAAAAATATATATAGTGATGATTAAAACATAATAGAATGTATTCCAAACCAGATCTGTGGCGTTGCTGGGGGTCACAGGATGACCGAGCCGCTGGGTGAGCTGGAACTGTGTAGATGATCACAACAGGGAACCAGGCATAAGGGAGAAGGATCTTATGTGCCAAAAGCAGACCGGACCAGCCGGTAAGGTGGCGTGGCTTCCTCCCACCCGATAGCGTGGCTGCTCGCACTGAAGCAGTGTAGACGTGCCGCGGAGCCGGCAACCAGAGGTATCCACAGTGGAGGCCGCTACTCGTAAGCGGCGTCAGCAAGCGTCGGGACCCGTTCCGGCTCACCCAGCGGCTCGGTCATCCTGTGACCCCCAGCAATGCCACAGATCTGGTTTGGAATACATTCTATTATGTTTTAATCATCACTACATATATTTTTTATAAATAAACTTTTCAAGGTTTTCCATCAAGCCTGCCTGAGTTACATTGTAGACTATGTACCGTGGGATAGCGCTGCTGCCCCTCCCCTTTCCCTGACCTATGAATCAGCATTAATTAGCAGCAGCACCACATGGTAATTTGACTTTATTCATTCCTGAGAGTGAGAGATATCACAGTTAGCGCTGGAAGTCCCTTTGTTGTTCGATCTACATTACTACAGTAATCAGTGCTATACATATGCACTGTTACTGTAAAAATTACACTGGCAGGGAAGGGGTTAACTTTATTAGAAATGCAGGGGTTAAATGTGTCCCTAGGGGCGTGATTCTAACTGTCAAGGGGCGTGGCTTTTGGTGTAACCACAGAGACATACGATCCTACATAGTAGGATCGTATGATCTCTGCAGTTACACCAGGGAGAATGACAGGCGGCTGTGTTTACATCAGCCGCCTGCCTTCCTCCCTCTCCAACGGTCCGCCGGTCACTCGCGCGGGGATCCCTGTGAACGAGCGGGGGCGGGAGCGCGCCTTCGGCGGCGCGCACTTGTCCCCTATTGGCTTGTGGGCGAGTGACGTACCGGTACGTCACTTTGCCCAGGAGGGGCTGACCGCCGCAGTATATGTACTTGCAGGGGTCGGCAAGTGGTTAATTTCATTATTTCAAAGCAGCTGAAACTGATTACCAAACCCCCTCTGCTACTTAACTGACCAGATCAATATCCCAGGAGTTTAACTGACTTGATGCTATACTCTGATTAAAAAGTGTTCCTTTAATTTTCTTAAACAGTGTATATAACTTAGTTTAAAAAAATGCAGAAACTTTTTAACCACTTGCCGACCAGTCACTGGGACTGTACTGCGGCAAAGTGGCTCGTTCCCATCCAGCGGCGTAGACCTACGTCGCTGGACTCCTCCCCTTGTGGGCAGGCGCTCGTGCGCTGTCGGAGGCTCGCTCCCGCTGTTTTCAGTCACAGCGGGAGTCGGGCCAGGGGAGGAGCGGCAGTGATCACTGCCGCTCTTCCCCGATCATCGGGGAATCGAGTCTGGAGATCCGCCCGCTTGTGTAAACAAAGCGGGCGGATCTCCTAAGTGACAAACAGTGACAGATTGCAGGATTCAGCATAGCTAAACCTGCGATCTGTCCTTGTGTCACTCAGTCACCTCCCCCCACACATGTCAGTAAGCACCAGGCATACATTAACCCCTCCCTCTCCAATAAAATTAACCCCTTCCCTGCCAGTGTCATTTTTACAGTAACAGTGCATATGTATAGCACTGATTACTGTAGTAATGTCATTGGTACCCCCAAAAGTGTCAAAAATGTCAGTTAAGGGTCCGATCTGTCCGCCGCAATGTCGCAGTCCCGCAAAAAAATCGCAGATCGCCGCCATTACTCGTTAAAAAAAAAACATCAAAAATGACAGAAATCTTTCCCTTAGTTAGTAAACGCAATAACTTTTGCGCAAACCAATCAAAATACGCTTATTGTGATTTTTTTTTTACCAAACATAGGTAGCAGAAAACAAATTGGCCAAAAATTTTAAAAAATTTGGATTTTTACATTTTTTTTGGGGGAGGGGGGAATTTCATATTAAAAATGTGAAAAATATTGTTATTTTTTCAAAATTTACGTTCTTTTTTTGTTTATAGCGCAAAAAGTAAAAATTGCACAGGTGATCAAATACCACCAAAAGAAAGCTCTGTTTGTGGGAAAAAAAGGACGTAAATTTAGTTTGGGTATGGCGTCGCACGACCGCGCAATTGTCAGTTAAAGTCGCACAGCGCCGAATCACAAAAAGTGGCCTGGACGTAAGACAGCAAAATCCTCCGGTGGTAAAGTGGTTAAAGAACACTTGTACAATCAGCCCACCAATATACTGTATATTCATACAATTCTTAAAGCATATCATTCAATATCAAAGATATGTTTCACTAACAGCCAGCCAATGTGTCAGGTCCCTGGTTTCCCTCTGATCACAGTGAACCCCTCTGCTTGCCCCCACACCACCACTATGTCCTGTATTTATTAGTGATGTCCCATAGCGACTTAGGAGATCAGCGGATGGAACCACAGCATAGAGAGGGGAACCTTAGCGCCAACCAATCTGAAAGTGTGATCTCATCTTTGTGTGTCATAGACATCAGGCATCATCTTAGGACAACATGTACTTCCTGTCTCTGTTTTCTTAACACCTATCATTGGGTGATGATTGTATCCAAATATCTATTTCATTTCACAGTGTGCTTCTATTATTTGGAAAACGTTTTTCAAAGAGCAGACATTAACGTTGTAAAAGTGCTTTTCGTTTGCTGATGAATTTTTTATAATGTAATTATTTCTGACGTGGACCTTGACAGAAGCAGCTTGTTCATAGTTATCATCAATAAAGGAACCTGTGTGTCAAGTTCTTTCTGAAACCCTCAATAATTTAACCTCAAGTTTAATTTTTTATTTACTCCCATGGAATTCACAGGGTCATGTACATCTTAGATCCTGTAAATAGGTATACTACAGTAAAATGATTCAAGTCACCATAAATATATAGGTTATGAATTGCAAACACTAGGCATATGCAAAGCATCCCATGAAGAAAACCCACAATTAGAAAATGGTAAAACACCCTGAAACACCCTTCAAGGGTGCTTTAAACGTTTTCAATTGTGGGTTTTATTCATGGGCTGTACATGCATAGATTATTTGTTCTATTTGACTTACCATTGTGGTGTGGATATTTGTGCAGATGTGCCTTATTTGTGTGTGTTCACTATTCTATATTGGTGGCCCTCTGCACATTCTGTGGCGCTAACAGGACATCTTAGCTAAGACTGAGCTATGTTCTATATTCAAATGATATGACAACGTTTTGTAAAAAATAGATGCTTCATTTATTATCTGAGAAGAAGTACCAACTCATACTTTTCAAGGATTTCCAGAGTTCCCTTGTAGCCCTTCCCAAGGTATATTCAGTGCTGTATCTTGGCCTAGGCCAACAAGGCCCAGGCCTAGGGCAGCACTTTACAGGGGGGGGGGGGCAGCAAAAAAGCTGCACCCCGCATGAAAAAATAACAGCCTCCTCCCGGCTTCCACATGAAAAGGTTCCATGCCGGCTTGCGCTACACTTTTAGTTTAGTGCCAGTACTATGGGGCAAATTGGGCCGGAGGGCAGGGTCCAGGAGGCAAATCAGTCTGGCATCCCCATAAAGCAGTCACACTGCTACCTGCCGGTATGATAATACCAGCCGGTGAGGACATTCAGACAGACCGCAGGTCGCCAACCACACTTAATACAACTGGACCAACGGCCGCCAATGCTAATAAGTGTAGCACTGCAGCCTAATGGTCCGCCTACCCTCCTCCGCCCCCGGGTATGGCAGGCATCATGTCAATAATATAATTTATTTCTTTAAACATCCTTGTCCTTGAGCGAGAATATTGAATTGCATTATATACAATTTAATTGTATATGATGGCAGGAATATTTTGGACCTGCTCACCTCAAATGTGCTATCGCAATATGTCACTGGATTAGTAAGATTGCTCCAATCTTATAAGATATTTGGACTTGTGTTTGCTGCCACTGATTATTTCACTTATTTGTACAATGACTATGGACTTCCTTGTCATTATACAAATAAGTGACATAATCCTATGTGGCAGCAAACACAAGTCCAAATATCTTAAAATAACTGATGGGGCTGCACTGATAAGGCAGCACTGATATGCTGCACTGATGGGCACAGATATGCTCTGATATGCTGCACTGATGGGCGCTAATAGGCTGCACTGATGGGCACTAATATGCTGCTCTGATGGCCACTTATGAGTTGCCAATGGTGGGTACTGATAAACTGCACTGATGGGCACTAATGAGGCTGCACTGATAAGGCAGCACTGATTTTCTGCACTGATGGTCACTGATGAGGCTGCACTGATGGGCACGAGGTGGCACTGATAAGCTTGACTGATGGGGCTGCACTGATTAATGCCCTGATTTTCAGGAAGGGGTGAGTCTAATTTCAATTAGGGGGTGCACAAGTTTAGTCAGGCCTAGGGCAGCACAAAACCTAAATACTCAACTGGGTATATTATAATGCAAATACGAATGTCAGAAATCAAAGATAAGCTTGAGCCTTCACTTTCCACCTTCCATGTCTTGATATAGAATTGTGAAACTGCCTGCTACTGCAGTGGGCAAATGGTAGGGACAAAGGGTTAGGAGGAACCACGGGTGGCAGGCCTAAGTTCAAGTTCTCCTATGATAATGAAATTGGCCTTGCATCCACCTCCCTCTGTGCCTTGCTATAAACCCATTGCTGTGAGACATAAGTAAGGGTATTTACCTTATGGTCCGCAGCCTTGGTTGTTTTAAAATCATTATTCCAATTTCTTCTTAGTAAATCCCACTAGGTGTGGTTTTCAATATCAAGGGTTATTATTATGTATTATACACTTGACCAATGTAGAATAGATGTCCCCCAACCTGTTGTGCTGCTTACCGCCAAAACTCCACCCCAACTCCATATCCACTTTCCCTTTTACCTAAATGAATGAGACCACACCGGAGTAATTTGGCCATAGCAGCCCTTTTATTAACCCATTAAAACTTAAATTAACATAAAGGAGAAAACATTCCTTAAAACAGAAACAAATCAGTCGTTAAGCCTGTTGGTCTTTGAGGCACCCCCCAAATAATTCCAAATCCTGCACTGCGGGACCTATGCCCTGATAGGCCTCCAGCCGCGGCACCGGCTCGGAGACAACCCACTCCCCGCAGTGCCACCATTTTAAATTCCATTTAAACTGACATTAAATGGAATGCACCATAGGGACACATACCAACGATGAGTCCCAACCATACCCTTATCCTAAACTGTTCACCTCCCCCGCCAGCAAAGACCAACAAAACGCCAGGCTGCCATGACAAGCATAAATACCCCCCGAAAAGGACAGAAAGCACAAAAGACATACAGCAATGCATAATGACTTCGATAAAACACAGGGAGGGTGGGTGGGAAGCTTCTTCTTCTTTCGTCCGTAAATCTTCACTGACCGCCAAACTTAGAGACCACCCCTCCTAACTGTACCTCAAACCCCACCCAAGCATAACTCCACCAATCCCTGTACCCCCCAAACCAAAGCATACTTTATTTAACTCCTACCTACCCTGTCTCCCCTCTCCACCTGGTCAAGTCTGCCCTGCGCTATTTTTTTATTTATTTTTTTCGCTTCGGGCCTTGCTTGACCAATGTAGAATAGATGTCTCCCAACCTGTTGTGCTGCTTACCGCCAAAACTCCACCCCAACTCCATATCCACTTTCCCTTTTACCTAAATGAATGAGACCACACCGTGCTTGGACTAATTTGGCCACAGCAGCCCTTTTATTAACCCTTTAAAACTTAAATTAACATAAAGGAGAAAACATTCCTTAAAACAGAAACAAATCAGTCGTTAAGCCTGTTGGTCTTTGAGGCACCCCCCAAATAATTCCAAATCCTGCACTGCGGGACCTGTGCCCTGATAGGCCTCCAGCCGCGGCACCGGCTCAGAGACAACCCACTCCCCGCAGTGCCACCATTTTAAATTCCATTTAAACTGACATTAAAGGTGCGAGTCAGATCCGTAATCCAGGTAACACTTCAAGCACAAAAGTAGTGACCGCACTCCAACGTAGATAGAAACATTGACGTTTTATTCATCATCCCAAATTCCATACATGACTTGACACATCACAGGATAGGTACATAGGTTGATGCGTTTCACGACACTATGATCGCTTACTCATAACCATACAAAGATGCCAAGTGGAGAGACCGCTGATAAGGAGGCGCAGCAGCTGAAAATAATTACCGTATTTTTCGCCGTATAAGACGCACTTTTTCTTCCCCAAAACTAGGGGGGGGGGAAAGTTGGTGCGTCTTATACGGCAAATACACATTTTGCCTGCTGACGTCGCAATGGGGGCGAAGCCGGTGCGTGCGTCAGTCACGCACCGTCACCGCCCGATCTCCTTCCCGCCGGACCGAGAGAGCCGCTGTCAAAGAAGACAGAAGAGGACGAGAGGAGCAGCGCCGTGGACGGTTCCCGGAATCCCGCCGTCAGAAGAAGAGGACGAGAGGAGCAGCGCCGTGGACGTCTCGCAGGCAGCCCAGGAGAGCAGGTAAGTGATTGAAGCTGACCTGTGCCATGCCTGTACCATCACCTGTGCCATGCCTAAACCACCACCTGTGCCATGCCTAAACCACCACCTGTACCATGCCTAAACCACCACCTGTGCCATGCCTAAACCACTACCTGTGCCATGCCTAAACCACCACCTGTGCCATGCCTAAACCATCACCTGTGCCATGCCTAAACCACCACCTGTGCCATGCCTAAAACATCACCTGTGCCATGCCTAAAACATCACCTGTGCCATACCTAAAACATCACCTGTGCCATGCCTAAACCACCACCTGTGCCATGCCTAAAACATCACTTGTGCCATGCCTAAAAAATCACTTGTGCCATGCCTAAAACATCACCTGTGCCATGCCTATACCCTCACCTGTGCCATGCCTATACCATCACCTGTGCCATGCCTATACATCACCTGTGCCATGCCTATACCCTCACCTGTGCCATGCCTGTACCATCATCTGTGCCATGCCTATACCATCACCTGTGCCATGCCTATACGGCCTCACCTGTTGATATAAAATATTTTACTGCAGTATTTGGTTCAGAATCTTTTTTTTCTAGATTTTCCTCCTTTAAAATTAGGTCTTATACGGCGAAAAATATGGTAATATAATTGCAGCAATTCATGCTCCTTGCTAAAACGCCTCCCACCTGCAGCCACAATCCATCTGGCATGTTAAAACCAAATTGTCACATCTCCTTGTGTTTACTAAGAGATTGTAGACTTAAATAAAATCATGTGGAGTGAACATACAAATTATAAATATAATTATAGAAGTGCGTGTAAATATACAAATACTGTATATACCCTTTAATTGATGTGAAATTAATAATAAGAAGTAATAATAAATCACAAAGAAAAAGAAAAGGAGACAGAACAACCTTCCACAATATGCGGAGAACCAGATGTGTAAATGTCGCTCTCCATGTCACCCGAACAATTGAAAAATAAGACATAAAATATGTGAAAAATATATGCCAAAAAAAGTTTTTTGGACAAAAAATAAAAAATAATAAATGAAAAATAGAAAAATATCTATGTGAAATGAAGATATATACAGTATACAGTATGTAAGAAGAATATAGTGACTAGGCAGTGGAAATAGGTAGAAACGGGAGAGAGTCGCAATATAGATTCATGACAAATTATCCAAAAGAAATTAACTTAAAAAATAAAGAGGGGAAAATGCGACCCCTAACTAATAGCTCGAATATGATACTCATTAAAGAAATGCAAACATGTATATTCTGAAAAATAGTAAGGATCCAAGAACATAGAAATGTGCAACGTATAAAAGAATCTGTATATGTGCATATCTCAAGACGGGGTATCTCCCTGCACTGAACATATTCTGAAAATGTCGGACCGATGAGCCGATGTCGGACCGATGGAACCTTGAAGCAGATGGGTAGTAATGAGCCGAACACCCCCCGGTTAGGTTCGCACCAGAACACCGTGAACAGAGGAAAAGTTTGTTCGAACAAGCAAACCCCATTGAAGTCTATGGGACTCGAACCTCGAAAATCAAACGACCTAATTTTGAAGGCTTAAATGCAAGTTATTGCCCCATAAAAGTGTATGGGGGTCCGGGTCCTGACCTGGGGAACATGTAGCAATGAAAAAAAAGTTTTTAAAAACGATCGTTTTTAAAGGAGCACTGATTTACTGATTTTAATGAGGCCTAAAGTGAAACTATAAAAATGAAAAATTCCTTCAAATATCGTGCTTGGGGGGTCCCCTGAATGTGCCTGTAAAGTACTGCATCTCTATGATGTATGTAGCCTGCTGCAGCAATACTGACATTTCTAAAGCAAAAAATGTCATATACAAATATACATACAAATTTCAAATCACATGTACTTGTCATACAGGTGCAGAAAAATTGGGCCTTGCTTATTGATGGTGCCAGAACACCGTAACCCCTCGCAGTTACTCTTGCTGAGTGCAGGAACGGGCCCCCTGCTGCTAAAAAATCCATAGAAATATGAAATCGCATGTACTTGTCATACAGGTGCCAAAAATTGGGCCTTTGGTGTTGCTGGTGCCTGAACACCGTAACCAACCCCTCACAGTTACTCTTGCTGGGTGCAGGAATAGGACCTGCTGGTATGAATTCCATGCAAATTTGAAATCGCATGTGCTATACAAGTGCCAAAAATTGGGCCTTTGTGGAAGGTGGTGCCTGAGCACTGTAACCAAGGCCTCACAATTACTCTTGGTGGGTGCAGGAATGGGACCTGCTGGTAAGAATTCCATGCAAATTTGAAGTCGCATGTGGTATACAAGTGCCAAAAATTGGGCCTTTGCAGAAGGTGGTGCCTGAACACCGTAACCAAGGCCTCGCAGTTACTCTTGCTGGGTACAGGAATGGGACCTGCTGGTAAGAATTCCATGCAAATTTGAAATCGCATGTGCTATACAAGTGCCAAAAATTGGGCCTTTGCTGTATGTGGTACCTGAACACCGTAACCAAGGCCTCGCAGTTACCCTTGCTTGGTGCAGGAATGGGACCTGCTGGTAAGAATTCCATGCAAATTTGAAATTGCATGTGCTATTCAGGTGCCAAAAATTGGGCCTTTGCTGTAGATGGTGCCTGAACACTAGGGATGATCGAACGGTTCGGGTCGACCATCGGTTCGACCCGAACATTGGATGTTCGATATTCGGCCGAATACCGAACTTTTTGCGGCAAAAGTTCGGTATTCGGCCACCAGAACCGCCCAAAATGCACTGGGACAGGAACTGGGCTTTAAAAGCCCATGATTGGCCCAGAAACGTCTGCAAAAGCCAATGAGGGGGCAGGAGTCTCCTAGGAACGTGATTGGAGTGACTACGGGGACCAGAGGCCAATCAGGAGTGAATACGCCCCACACTATATAAGATGGCCCCGCCTAACCCCTAGCACAGTTATCCAGAGCCTGTTGAAGAGAGTTGAAGCAGTTCTGTCTGACTCCTGCTTGCTACACTACATTTCCTATATATCGAGTGGTTCTAAAGCTCCATATAGCAGAATTGTATTTAGCTTACAGCCAGTGTAGTTAGATACAGCGATTGTGCTGGTTCTTAGAGTTAAAAAAAAAAAAAAACTTAAGGGACAGTGTCAGTCTTCTGCTGTATGGAGCTTTCTATTTAGTGGAAAGGGATATCTAGTGTAGTTAGGGAACTTTGTACTACATTAGTTAGATTTGAAAATTGAGTTTCTGTAGGGAAAGTGTGAGGGTTCTGTTTAGTGAGCACGTGGCACAGTGCTGCTCTATCACAGCAGGTATACGTGCTTGCTAGGCAGCAAAATACAGTGACAACTTAACGCCTGTTGTTCAAAGCGTTAGGTGCACTGTACAAAACTGTTGTATGTACAACTGTGCGTGACACGCAACTGCTGTGCTGTATCCAGCGACAACTGTGGGTCGCATAGCAGTGTGCGTTTTTCACCGCACACAGTTGCCAACGCATCAGTGACAACCTAACGCCTGTTGTTCAAAGCGTTAGGTCCACTGTGCAAAAGGCTTTGCTACTGTGCGTGACACATCTGCTGTGCTGTATCCAGCGACAACTGTGGGTCGCATAGCAGTGTGCGTTTTTCACCGCACACAGTTGCCAACGCATCAGTGACAACCTAACGCCTGTTGTTCAAAGCCTTAGGTCCACTTTGCAAAAGGCTTTGCTACTGTGCGTGACACATCTGCTGTGCTGTATCCAGCGACAACTGTGGGTCGCATAGCAGTGTGCGTTTTTCACCGCACACAGTTGCCAACGCATCAGTGAGAAATATGCCTGGTAGACCAAGAAAAGGCATACGTGGCCCTGCTGCGGAAAGGGGCACAGCTTCTAGGGTGTCTAGAGGCAGGGGTGGACGTGGTGGTCAGTCCTCAGCCAGGCCACCATTTGGATTGTTCTCCGGCAGTGGCCAAGCTATACGTCCACAGTATGTAGAGGAGGTGGTGGACTATATGAACAAACCCTCATCATCGGCATCATCTGCAACTACAGTGACCCAGGCAGAGAAAAGTGGTCAGTCTTCTGCAGTTGTCAGAACAAATACAGATGAGTCCATGTCCACCTCATGTCCTCCCTTAGACCCAATTTCAGACATGGCAGAGGAGTCAGCTGAGCTGTTTGACCACAGTGTCGGCCATCTACTCCAGCCTGATGCTCAGTCCTTTATGGAGTCTGATGTTGGGTCTGAGTTTGAGGAGGAGGCAGAGCAAACAAGAGGGGAGAGCAGACGGCCCGCTCCATCTAAGGCCGCACCTGTTGTCTCCCAGGCCAGGCCTGATGCTCAGTCTTTGATGGAGTCAGATGTTGGGTCTGAGGTTGAGGAGGAGGCAGAGCAAGCAAGAGGGGAGAGCAGACGGCCTACTCCATCTAAGGCCGCACCTGTTGTCTCCCGGGCCACTATACACACCTCATCTTGCTGGGCCTTTTTTGAGACATCTCATACAGATAAAACAGTTGCGATCTGCAAGATTTGTAAGAAGGGTATAAAACGTGGCAAAAATGTCAACCACCTGGGTACAAGCTGCCTAAACAGGCATTTGACAACCCACCACTCGGCCCGTTGGCAGGAGCATTTAAAGAACCCACAAAAGGGCCAAAGATCGGTCAGTCGGCCTCCTAGTTCTCCTCGCGCTCCTCCTCATGCTCCATCTGCTCCACCTGCACATCAGTCTGTTCCTGGCCCTGCTATAGTCACTCGTCACCTGTTGGCAGCCTCCACTGGCAGGGATGATGATATAGCAGGCAGTGTCGCATCTACCTCCAGCACACCACCAGCTGTAACATCTAGACGCCAAATTTCGATTCCACACATGCTGGAACGAAAAAAAATGTATACTCCCCGCCACCCACATGCCCAGCGTCTAAACAGTAGTTTGGCTAAACTACTGGCTCTGCAACTATTACCATTTAACCTGGTATAGTCTGCTCCCTTCCGTGACTTCGCAAAATGTGCAGTTCCACAGTGGCAGGTGCCAAGTCGGCATTACTTTTCCCGTAAGGCCCTGCCATCCCTATACCAACATGTGGAAGGCAATGTAGTGTCGTCCCTGGCCAAGTCAGTCAGCCGTAAGATACACTTGACGGCTGACACTTGGTCAAGCAAACATGGGCAGGGACGGTACATTTCTGTCACTGCTCACTGGGTGACACTGCTTGCCAGTGGAACGGATTGTAGCCAGGGCTCGGTGCTGCAGCCAGTGTTGCCCCCACGTCTGCAAACAGCTGGTGGTGTCGCTGATCCGGGTAGATCGATCACTTCTACCCCCTCCTGCTCCTCCTCCTCTACCTCCTCCATGCCCTCCTCTGCAGAATGGTCCTTTGAATATGATGAGGTACCACGTAAACGTTCAAAGGGCTATTCTATGTCTCAGGCCAAAAGGTGTCACGCAGTGCTGCAGCTTGTGTGTCTAGGGGACAGGCAGCACACTGCCCCTCAGATTCTTGGGGCTCTGCAGGCACAGGCCCAGAGGTGGTTGACACCACGCCAGCTGCAGCCAGGGATGGTGGTTACTGATAATGGGTCAAACCTCCTGGCCGCCCTTCGTCAGGGAAAGTTAACCCATGTGCCATGCCTGGCGCATGTCCTGAATCTCGTGGTACAGCGGTTTTTGAACTCGTACCCGGGAATGCAGGATGTGCTAAGGATGGCAAGAAGGGTGTGCAGTCACTTCAGGCGGTCGTACAGTGCCACTGCACGTTTGGCCGAAGTGCAGCGCGAGTTTCACCTGCCGGTACACCGCCTCATCTGTGACATGCCCACCCGCTGGAACTCCACCTTGGCTATGCTGCAGCGCCTGTACACGCAGCAGAGGGCCCTCAATGAATACCTATGCGAGTACGGCACCAGCACTGGCTCTGCGCGCCTGGGCTTCTTTTCACCACGGCAGTGGCTTTTGATTAAGGATGCATGCGCTGTCCTCTCGCCATTTGAGGAGGCCACAAGGATGGTCAGCCGGGACAGCGCATGCATCAGTGACACCCTACCGGTACTGTTTTTGTTGGAGCACACTCTGCGTGGCATTATGGACAGGGCACTGGAAGCAGAGCAGCAGGAGGAAGAGGAGGACTTCCTTGCCTCTCAAGGCCCCCTTTATCCTGAGAATCCTGACCCCATTATGCCTAGCTCCCAGAGGCCTGAGCAGGATCCAGGGGTGGAAGAGGAGGAGGAGGACGATTCTGCGGGAACTTTTGCAGGGTTTGAGGAGGAGGAGGAGGAAGACATGCGGCAATCTGCAAGGCCTAGTTTGACTCCCTCGGGACACTTTGGAGTAGTACGTGGCTGGGAGGAGGAGGAGCCCGTTGAAGATAATGTCGTTATGAGTGACCCCGAGGAGTCAGCTTCTCAGGCCTTCGCTAATTTGCGACGCATGGGAAACATCATGCTCCAGAGCCTGCGAAAGGACCCCAGAATCAAGGCCATTAAAGAGACTAACCACTATTGGTTGGCCACCCTACTTTTTTTTTTAATTTTTACATTTATTGTTTTTTTCAATACATTACATATTAATTACATAAAATCCACCAAACATACATCAAAACCTACAAACAATACTCTCAAAAGCATATAGCAGTACTCTCCTGGCCTCCCCCTCCCACCCTCACCCCCCCCTAAAAAAAAAAAAAAAAAAAAAAAAAAAAAACCCCCAAAAAAAAAAAAGTGAGTTAATGAAAAAAATTACTACTTCTATGATCCTCACATCTTGAGGAAGTTACCTTGCATCGTGAAAAGAAGAAAAAGAAAGAAAAAAAAAAAAAAAAAAAAAAAAAACCCCCAAAAAAAAAGGTGAATTAATGAAAAATTTACTACTTCTATGATCCTCGCATCTTGAGGAAATTACCTTGCATCGTGAGAAAAAAAAAAAAAAAAAAAAAAAAAAAAAAAAAGGGAAAGAAAAAAAAAAAAAAAAAAAAAAAAAAAACCCCAATCGTGTTACAATTCCTTCCATTGTATTCCTCCTGCATATATATATATACTGGAGTTATTAAATTATTGTGCTCTGTGAGAGAAAAAAAAAAAAAAAAAAAAAAAAAAAAAAAAAGGAGAAAAGGAAAAAAAAAGGGGGGGTAATCCCCCCCCTGCACCATCTTAAGTGACATAATTATTATGTGCCACATCATGATACTCCCCCCTACCCTCCCCATCCAAATTCAAAAACACACATATAAATTACTTAACATCCCCCCCCCACTTCATGCCAAAAAAAACACAATACACACCCCAAGGAAAAAAAAAAAAAAAAAAAAAAAGAGAGAAGAACGGGGAGGGGGGGGCAGATGAAAGAGAAGAAGAAAAAAAAAGAAAAACCCCCCGCCTCCCCCTCGCCCTAGAGGGTGGGAAGCTCAGCCAATTTACCACTCTACAATCATCATTCTATATCATCCTCATGTATTCCATCTATACTGTCCCTCCTGACGCGCACGTCAGGCTTCTAAGGATCCCTCCACTGACACTCCGTAAGGGGGGCGGGATCAGGGGGAAAAGGACATGAAAAAAAAAAAAAAAAAAAAAAAAAAAAAAAAAAAAAAAAAAAAAAAAAGGGGGGGGGAATAGAGGAGACGGGGAAAAGCCCCTTCCTCTACTCTCTAGTCCCCTTCCCTCTCTCCAGTCCACCTTCCTCTGTCCCCGGTCTCCTGGACTTCCTATTTCCGTATTTAGCTTATCAGTCGTAAATATTCCTCTGAGCACGTATATTGTGACCATGCCTGCCATCTAAACCTACAACGTTCTTCCCTGCATGTACGTGCGGCTGTTAACATTTCCATCCTATGAATTTCCCCAATTTTGGCAACCCATAGCCGCACAGTAGGCGGCTGTGTTTGTCTCCACAATGCTGGTATGCAGGCTTTAGCCGCATTCAATAAGTGCGGCAACAAAGAGTTCCTATAATTCTTTACTGAGCTCCCCGTGCCATGTAATAAACACAGCACGGGGTCATCCCGTACCTTGGTCGAGGTTAGGTTCTCTGTTATACGAGCCACCTCATCCCAGAAACTCCTTATTGCTGGGCACGTCCAAAAAATATGCACCATTGTTCCACCCTCCTCTCCGCATCTCCAGCACCTATCCTGATGTTTCCTATCCATTCTGTGTAGTGTTGCTGGAACACGGTACCATCTAGCTAACACCTTATAACTGATTTCTTGATATCTACTAGCTATGGATACCTTATGAGTCAGTCTCAAGATTTTATTTATTTGTCGCTGATTAAAGGAGATACCTAATTCTCCTTCCCATTTTTGCAGGAATTTAAGTGGTTCCGAATCACGCGATGTCCCCAGAAGTGCATATATATGTGATAGTGCATGTGGTATTCTCTCCTCTGCTCTACATAAAGTCTCAAATGGCGTTAGGGGGCGTGGGATATAGCCTGTCTTCTGCATTTGTTTTAAATAATGTCTAACCTGGTAGGCACTGAATGCATCTAAATTTACTTCGGGCCATGCTAGCATTTCTGTCATCGTAGGTGGTTCCCTGTGGGTCCATATGTCACACAATCGTCCTCTACCCCCATTAATTAAACCTATAATTTTAGCATTCGTTCTACCAGGGGGAAAGTTTATGTTATCCCCTAAGGGGGTCATTGGTGATATTGTTGGTGCTACCGAGCTATTTTTTTGTGCTTTAATTGCTTCGCTTACCGTCGCCCCTATCGTCGGATGTAAATGTATTTTATCATTTTTTAATATCGGAGTCCATGGGGCTAAGGCCACTGTTGTATTCATGGCCTCCCTTTCCAATTGCACCCACTGTTTAAAGGTCCCACTGCCGTGCCATTCCATCACTCGCGTCAGGTGCGCTGCTCTATAATACCGCAACAGATCCGGTAACCCTACTCCTCCTCTCACCTTCGGGAGGGTTAAGATCTGCATCCCTATTCGCGGGGATTTTCTGGCCCACACAAAATTTCTGAACACTGCCCTTGCCTGTACAAAATATGTCATCGGGATTGCTATCGGAACAGCCTGGATAGCATACAGTAACCTAGGTAATACGTTCATTTTCACTGCGCTGCATCTCCCAAACCATGACAAAAATAGTGTCTGCCATCTTTGTAGATCTGCTTTAATAGATTTTAAGAGTGGAATGAAATTTGCCTCAAACAAGTCCTTCGGATCTGCTGTAATGTGAATCCCCAGATACACCACCGATTTCTTATTCCACTGAAAGGGAAAGGAAGATCTCATATGGTTCCATCTAGTCCCTAATATAGACACATTCAATGCCTCTGACTTCGACACATTTATTTTGAAGTACGATACTTCCCCATACTCTCTGATAGCCTTTAGGATTGATGGTATTGTTCTGTCAGGGTTTGTAACATAAAAAAGCAGGTCATCTGCGTAGGCTGCCACTTTATGTTGACCTCTACCCACTTGTACGCCCTCTATTTCTGCACTTTGACGGATTTTGCACAGTAAAGGTTCTAACGCCAAGACAAAAATCAACGGCGATAGGGGGCAGCCTTGTCTAGTGCCATTTTTTATCTTGAAAAAACTTGAGCACCAACCATTTGCCCTTACTGCCGCCGTAGGACCGGAGTACAATGATAGGATACACGTCATCATCCATTCCCCTAGGCCTAAGTGTGACAGGGTGGCCCGGATAAAATTCCATGCCACCCTGTCAAACGCCTTTTCCGCATCAACTGATAGCAGCATCATCGGGATTCTCCGCAAACGCACATTATATATCAAATCTATTGTTCGAATAGAGTTATCCCTTGCTTCTCTTGTAGGGACAAAGCCGACCTGGTCGAGATGTATTAATTGTGGTATATATGGCAGGAGTCGATTTGCCAATATTTTAGAAAACAACTTGGTGTCTAAATTTAATAATGAGATTGGGCGGTAACTCCCGCACACCGCGGGGTCCTTCCCTTCTTTCTGGATCAATGTGATGTAAGCTCTCAGAGAATCTGTCGGCATGACCCCTCCCTCCCCGATGTAATTTAGATGTTCCAAAAGGGGGGTCTTTAAATTTGAAAAAAATTGCTGATAGTATAACAGTGATAGTCCATCTGGACCTGGGGCCTTGTGTGGTTTTAACTGAGAGATAGCTGTTTTTAGTTCCTCTTCTGTTATCTTTCCTTCTAATGCCAATGCCTGTTCTGCATCCAGCGATGGCATATCTGTCTTTTTGATATAATTGATCGCCTCATCGAAGCCAGCACCCCCCCTATCAACTGATTCCGATGAGGCGATGTCATATAACTTCTGGTAGAATTTGCTAAATTCTTCGGCAATCTCTGATGATCCATATTTCATTTGTCCCCCGCCTGTTTGAAGTTGTGCAATTACCGTCCGTTTCTGGGGCCCCCTTAGGGCTCTGGCTAACATAGTTCCTGGTTTATCCGAATATTCGTAGTAATGTCTTTTTTGTGACACCAGTACTCTCATGGCTTTTTCATAAAGTAACTCGTTGAGTTTTTCCCTGGCCGCAGTCAGGGGCACTAGATGTTCCATCGCCATCGATCTTTTATGAGTGGCGCTTAATTCTTCTATCTGCGCTAGCAGCTCTGAGATCTTCTCCTCCCTTTCTCGTTTACGTTTTGCTCCCATTCTAATCAACACTCCCCTAATGACGCATTTGTGGGCCTCCCATATGTTCGACGGAGTAACTTCTGGTGTTTTATTTTCCTGGAAATATTTTGTCAGTTCTGCCTCTAACTCTGCTCTTGTCTCTATTCCTTGCACCAGTGATTCATTCAGTCTCCATGATGGTGGCTTTACTGGACCTGCCTCAAAGTTAATTATAATGTGGATGGGGGAGTGATCCGACATGGAGAAAGAGCCAATCTGTGAGGCCACTACTCTAGACAGATCGCCCCTTGAAATTAGGATGCGATCTATTCTAGAGTACCTATTATGTACTGACGAATAGTAGGTAAAATCTTTTTCACTTGGATGCATAATGCGCCAGGGATCGACTAGGTTGAGGAGTGTGATTTCCTTACTAAGTTTTTTAAGTCGGGCATATGAGAGATGTGATGTACCTTGTGATGTATCTAAGAGTGGCTCTGCAGCATAATTAAAATCCCCCCCCATGATTACCAGCCCTTCTTGAAAGTTTAACATTATTGGTGCCACCAGTGTTAAGAATGAAATCTGATTCTGGTTAGGGAAGTACACATTAATCATAGTAATCAGCCTTTCACCTATCTTACCCTTTACCATCAAGTATCTTCCTTGTGGATCAATACAAGTTTCTAAAAATGTCCATGGAACCTCTTTGGCCACCAATATGCTAACCCCTTTTGATTTAGGAATAGGGGTGGGGGCGTGATAAGACCATGGGAAATCCTTATTTTGTAATTTTGGGATAGATTCTTTTTTAAAATACGTCTCCTGGCAGAAAACTATCTGCCCATGGTTTCGTCTCATGTCTGCCAGGAAGCGTATTCTTTTTTCAGGTGTAGACAACCCTCTAACGTTTAATGACATAATTTTCACTTCCTGCATTTTTCCTGTCTCAAATGATTCTAACCAATTTACTACTTTACTTCTGAATTTTCTTACTCAGCTGTCTTCCTCCCTTTGTCCCCTCCAAGTGCCAATGGCTTTAGGGCTTACTAGGCCTAGGATTTATCCAAAGTCGATAAACTGATCCCTCTGTACAGAAAGCCCCCTAGACCTACTCAGACCTAATAGAGACAGGGGGAGACCGAGTAAAAAAAAGGGACAGAGAGAGAAAGAAAAAAAAGAAAAAAGAAAAAAAAAAAAAAAAAAAAAGAGAAAAAAAAAAAAGACAGAACAACCCCCCCCTTTTCCACCCCCCCCCCCCAAAGAAGTGCCAGTGGAGCGTGATCCTATTGGTCGACTCTCGACCCTGCGTAACTAGACGCAACCTATTTGGGTGGGCAAATCCGAGGATTCATACCGTGAACAGGAGCAAATCTAACACAACCCACAATATCTGTATCTCCTAATGAGTTGACAAATTAACATAAGCCTGTAGGTGCATTCATTTCCTCCAGTTTAGGATATAAAGAAAAAAACAAAAAGAAAAAGAAAAATGAAAGAAATAAACACACCGACCTCTGCAGGTCCATGTACCCTAGGCATCCGCCCCTGTGTTGCTATCTCTAGGGAGGATTGGGGTTCCCGTATATATTCCCCCCTACCTATACATTCCTGTATCCACCCGCTGTATCAGGATCCCTTTTCTTTTGTAATTACCAAACACATTATTTAACTCCTGAGCCCCCCTAGCTACCTAGTATTGGTGATCCTCCTCCCTCGACCCCCTCCCCCTCCACCATATCACGTATGTGCCCCCTCTGACCTGCTCTGTGCCTCCTATTGGAATTACTCTACCTTTTCTAATCACTCATCTGCTCGTTTCCAAACTCATAGGGCTCCTACTTTCGAAGACCATGCCCAGAGAGTTTTGGACCCAAGAGAGGAACCAAAGCACTAGACCAGCAGGACACCGGGGGGGATAAAGAGAGAACACAAATATAAAGGAAAGAGAACACCACAAATTACTGCCCTTGAATACCAATTAATCCAGAATAATCATGGCTCCCCAATTACCCCTGGACCCGCATCCTCCCCCGACCGTGACCCCAAGTCAATCCCAGATTAGTCATATATGACTTATATTAATAATAGCTTTATTCTTGTATTGATATTCCTGGGTTCTACTTAAAAGCTGAGGGGCCCAGCCAGTCAGTGACCCTGATCGGCTGAATCTCTAGGAAGGCAAAAAGTCCTGGCAGTTGATCAGGCCAGCGCAGTGTAAAGGTCAGTTCCCCTTTCTTGACTTTTAGATGAAATGGGTGACCCCAGTGATAGATGGCCCCTGCCTTCCGAATTTCCTCCAGTAGGGGTTTCACTGCTGCTCGCATTCTTAGGGTGTTGCTTGATAGATCTGGTAAGAGCCGGATCGTTGCCCCTTCAAACTCAAAGGGGCCCCTATCCCATGCCTTCCTCATTATTTTTTCTTTTAGGGCGTAAAAATGTACCCTAGCCAGGACATCTCGTGGGTATCCCTCGCCCATGCTCCTTGGAGCCCTTACTCTGTGGACCCTGTCCATCTCAATTGCCTCCAGCTGGGGTCTGTCCAGAAGGCTATTAAAAATCTCGGTCATTTTGGCAGATAGGTTGGGTCCCTCCACTGTCTCAGGTAGCCCTCTTAGGCGTATGTTATTCCGCCGATGCCTATTTTCTCCATCATCTTGTTGCAGCTGTATCATGATTAGCTGTTTGGCAAATGATCTCTGCGAAGACTCTATGCTCTCCACTCTCTCTGCCATCTGGGCCTGGTCTTTTTCCACCCCCTCTATCCTTCCATCCATTTTCTGTATCTGACCCCTTAAAGAGTTGATTTCGCTGGTTAATGAGCTGACTATCGAGGCAGCCATTGCAGTTAGATCTTGTTTCGTAGGCATAAGAGATATTAACTCTTTCCATTCAGGAGACTGTATTGATAAATTTTGGGGAGGGGGGGATTGTGCCGTTGACTGTTCCTTTCCCGCCACCGCCATCTGCTCAGCTGTGTCCGCAATGTTCTGAGCCTGTAATTCCTTACTGCTGTTATTATTTTTACTGTCTTTCTTTGATCCTGTGTTCCCTGCTGTTCCAGCCTTTGTTGGAGCCATCCTATACTGTTCCTCCACTCTTTCACAACGTGCTCCCCTTAAAAAGTAAGCGGAGATATCTGTGGACCGGCCTGGTCTCTTTATATTGTACAGTTCACTAGTCTGCATAGGAAATGGGGGGGGGAGAGCAGACATTTACCAGCGTCCGTATCCTTTATCCCTCATATTTCTTAATGGGATGTTATATCTTCCAACCCCCCCCTTTCCTGAACCTCCTCCGTTTGTGAATGTACTCGTGTGGCACGGCCAAACATACAGCTCAAGTTGTAATAGTCTCGGGACTCACCAAGGCCGGTCCCACCGTCTCTGCACGACCTCCAACGTACAGCCTGGTCGTTCCAAGACTCTCCACTCCGCTCTGGGGAAAAGGAGGCTCCACTCCGGTCTAGGCTCGGCTCCTTTGGAACGGCTGCTCTCTGGCGCGCGGTGTGTCACCACGTGTACTCCCTTCCGGGTCTGAGGGGGGAGGGTGCCGCACGCTGTCTGTTGTGGGCGGATGCCTGCCTACGGGTCTCTGGACTCTGCTACGGTCCTCCTCACGGCATCATCCTCTTGCTCCACCTCTGGCCACCCTACTTGACCCCCGGTACAAGTGTAAAGTCTCGGAGCTTTTCCCATCCACCCAGAGAGTCCACAGGATCAAATCCCTTGAGGACAGTCTCAAGAGGAATCTGGTGAACATGTTCCCCGACTCCCGTAGGGTGCAGGGGCGGGGACAACCTACCATGGATTCTACTGGTGGTCACGAGAGGAGCGTTGGAGAAGGCGTGCGGTTGACGGATGCCTTTCGGTCTTTTTTTAGTCCTCACCGCCCAGGCCTCTCAGCTGCCACATCGCATCGACACCGTCTGCATCACATGGTGGACGATTACGTGAGGGCACAAAGTGACACAGAGGGCTTTTCATGTGACCGATGCCGATCCACTGGCATACTGGGTCTTAAGATTAGACCACTGGCCAGAACTGGCCCAGTATGCCATGGAGTTGTTGGCCTGCCCTGCTTCCAGTGTCCTATCGGAACGGGCATTCAGCGCAGCAGGAGGATTCGTCACAGACCATCGAACGAGACTCTCCACCGACTCAGTCGACCGTTTGACATTCATTAAGATGAATCAGTCGTGGATATCAAGCTTTGATGCACCTGATGCAGACCTTGTAGACTAGGCTATCGTTGTGATGTGGCAGTTGAGCCTCAGTTTAAGCCTGGACCATGGTGCCACCCTCAAACCCTCCTCTCATTCTCTTTACGTTCACAGAACCTCATTTTGGTTATGACAAAAACGACAATGTTTGCGCACCTGTTCCACAGGTGCACACCTTTACAATTTTTGGGCCTCCTTCAACACCAGCTCTTTGGGGTTAAGGTGGGGAGGCTATGCTAAAACAAAAACGACAATGTTTGCGCACCTGTTCCACAGGTGCACACCTTTACAATTTTTGGGCCTCCTTCAACGCCAGCTCTTTGGGGTTAAGGTGGGGAGGCTATGCTAAAACAAAAACGACAATGTTTGCGCACCTGTTCCACAGGTGCACACCTTTACAATTTTTGGGCCTCCTTCAACACCAGCTCTTTGGGGTTAAGGTGGGGAGGCTATGCTAAAACAAAAACTACAATGTTTGCGCACCTGTTCCACAGGTGCACACCTTTACAATTTTTGGGCCTCCTTCAACGCCAGCTCTTTGGGGTTAAGGTGGGGAGGCTATGCTAAAACAAAAACTACAATGTTTGCGCACCTGTTCCACAGGTGCACACCTTTACAATTTTTGGGCCTCCTTCAACACCAGCTCTTTGGGGTTAAGGTGGGGAGGCTATGCTAAAACAAAAACTACAATGTTTGCGCACCTGTTCCACAGGTGCACACCTTTACAATTTTTGGGCCTCCTTCAACGCCAGCTCTTTGGGGTTAAGGTGGGGAGGCTATGTTAAAACAAAAACTACAATGTTTGCGCACCTGTTCCACAGGTGCACACCTTTACAATTTTTGGGCCTCCTTCAACGCCAGCTCTTTGGGGTTAAGGTGGGGAGGCTATGCTAAAACAAAAACTACAATGTTTGCGCACCTGTTCCACAGGTGCACACCTTTACAATTTTTGGGCCTCCTTCAACACCAGCTCTTTGGGGTTAAGGTGGGGAGGCTATGCTAAACAAAAACTACCATGTTTGCGAACCTGTTCCACAGGTGCACACCTTTACAATTTTTGGGCCTCCTTCAAAGCCAGCTCTTTGGGGTTATGGTGGGGAGGCTCCGCCAACACCAAAACTACCATGTTTGCGCACCTGTTCCACATGTGCACACCTTCATAATTTTTACGCCTTCTTCAACACCAGCTCTTTGGGCTTACAGTGGTATGGCTCCGCCAACACCCAAACAACAATTTTTGCGCACCTGTCACACAGATGCATATCATTGTAATTTTTTTCCTTACAAAGGCAATTATTGCTTTCATTACCAGCACTTTCATAGGGATATGGTGTCAAGGCATCGTCCGCACCACCAAATGCCCAATTTTTAAGCATCCTTTACTTCTATTCAAAGTCAAGAGACAACAGTATTCATCCAAAACATCTCTAATCTTGTTCACTCTGCACTACATTGTGGCCCCTACCCCTAACCCTCAATGTATCCGTGCATATATGTCTGTTTCTTGTGAGATTTCAAGTTAAAGTGCACCAAACACCATTTTACATGAAATAAAGTGCAATTACATACATCTTTGGACTTCTTGAAACATTTGGTAATAAAAGCCCCATTGTGGAAATACACCCGTTAATTATATGCACATTTAAAGAGACAGCACCTTTTTCCAAAAAAACCTCTAATCTTGTTCCCAGTGCACTGCATTATGTCCCCATCATACACATTGGCTGAGCCGTTGATTAGGAGCAAAAGAAAGGTGCGGTTAAGCAAAAAAGTCATTTTTGAAGGTTTGGTATGCTGTAATTCTGGTTCTGGACATGCTACAGAGCTGAAACTTCACAGGTACACCTTTTAGAACCCCCAGACACTAAATCCAAAGAAATCTCTTTTTTTTTTTTTTTTTTTTTTAAATTTTTTCAATAATTGGCTATCTATCAAAAACGACAATTTTTAAGAACTTTTTTTTGTGTGATTAATAGTCCCTGGGGCATGACCCAGAACCCTAGGCACTTTTTAGGGGCATTTATTGGGTTTTAGGGCTTAAAAATGGTGTTTTTTGATTACAGAAGTTCGGGTCCCATTGATTTCAATGGGGTTCTGAAATCCAAACCGAACTTTCGTGAAGTTCGGGTGTTCTGGTCGAACCGAACTTTTCAAAAGTTCGATCATCCCTACTGAACACCATAACCAAGGCCTTGCAGTTACTCTTGCTGGGTGCAGGAACGGGACCTGCTGGTAAGAATTCCATGAAAATGTGAAATTGCATGAGCTATGCACGTGCCAAAAATTGGGCCTTTGCTGTAGGTGGTGCCTGAACACCGTAATCCCTCACAGTTAGCAGGGCAGAGGGACAGGGCCTGCTGTTAATAATGACATACAACATTTAAATTGTATGCACCTGTCATACAAGTGCAGAAAAATTGGACCTTGGGGGTTGGCAGTGACCTAAACCAAAAACATTGTTGGAAGCTAGCAGAATCAAGGTAGAGGAATAGGATAGGCAGCATATGCAGTCTTTAAGGGATGGCAGGCCCCTAGCAAATTCAGTTACATAAGCATCAGGGGCTTGATAGCTCTTGTTGATCCAGGACTGGTTCATTTTGATAAAAGTCAGCTGGTCAACAGAGTCTGTGGACAGACGCACTCTTTTGTCCATCACAAAACCTCCAGCAGCACTGAACGTCTGTTAGGAAAGCACGCTGGAAGCAGGACAGGCCAGTAGCTCCATTGCATATTGAGCAAGTTCTGGCCAGTAGTCCATCCTCAAGACCCAATAAGTCAGTGGATGCTCAGCTGGAAAGGTCTCCAAGTCTGCTCTTGCGCCTAGATAATGATGCACCATATGATGGAGACGCTGCCGATGGTTGCATAAACATAACAGCCCTGGGTGCTGCTGAGGACAAAAGAACTGTTTATAGGCATCGGTCAGCCGGCCACCATCTCCACCGCTCCTCCTTTGGCTGAACGATGCCTCAGAAACACGTCCAGAGAATGTTGACCTCCCAGTGTCTGGAAAGGTGGTACACAATTTTTTTTTCAAGGCCTCCTCAAGATGTTTCATCCTCTGCTCCCTCTGCGAAGGCAGGATGAGCTCTGCAACTTTATCCTTGTAACGTGGATCAAGAAGGGTTGCCAACCAGTAATTATCCCTCTCCTTGATAGCACGAATCCTCGGATACTTTCGCAGGCTTTGCAGAATCAGGAAGCCCATGCATCGTAAGTTGAAGGAGGCATGAGCTCCTGAGTCCTCTGGGTCACTAAGGATGACATTGTCAGCAAGAGCAACCTCTCCCCAGCCAAGTACAACTCCTGGGGTTTCTGGGGAATCAAAACCATCCCTTGAAGACTGCTGTATGCTATCCTCTATATCCATGCTGCCGAAATCCTCCTCCTCCTCCTCTTCCTCCTGTGTGTTTTGTGGCCCTGCAGGAATGATATCTGCATAAAGGGGGCCATGTGAGGAAAGGAAGTCCTCTTCCTGCCGCTGTTCTGCCTCAAGTGCCCTGTCCATGATTCCACGCAGCATGTGCTCCAGCAGGTAGACTAGCGGGATAGTGTCACTGATGCATGCATCGTCCCGGCTCACCATCCTTGTGGCCTCCTCAAATGGTGCATGCATCCTTAATCAAAAGCCACTGGCGTGGCGAAAAAAAGCCAAGCTCCCCTGACCCTGTCCTTGTGCCATACTCGCACAGTTTCTAAATGATGGCCCTCTGCTGCGTATGCAGCCACTGCAGCATTGAAAACATTGAGTTTCACCTGGTGGGCATGTCACAAATGAGGCGGTTGGTGGGCAGGTTGAATTCCCGTTGAATGTCAGATAAGCGAGCACTGGCATTGTATGAACGGCGGAAATGGCCACAGACTTTTCTGACCTGCCTCAGGAGATCTTGGAAGCCTGAGTATCTGCTCAAGAAAACCTGCACCACCAGATTCAGAACATGTGCCAAGTATGAAACATGTGACAAGTGTCCCTGTCGGAGGGCGGAGAGAAGATTGGTGCCATTGTCGCATACAACCATTCCTGGCTCAAGCTGTCGTGGCGTCAACCATCTCTGAGCCTGCCCCTGCAGAGCTGACAGAATCTCTGCCCCGGTGTGACTCCTATCCCCTAGACAGACCAACTGAAGCACAGCATGGCATCTTTTTGCCTGACTGCTTGCGCAGCCCCTTGAACACTTAGGGAGCACTGCTGCTTCAGATGACAATATAGCTGAAGAGGACATGGAGGAGGAGGTGGTGAAGTAGCCAGGTGTGGCAGAACCAGCACCGGCTTTTTGGAGGCATGGTGGCAAAACATGCTGCAACACCGAACCCTGTCCTGCATCCTTCCCAGCTGCTAGCAGAGTTACCCAGTGCACCGTGAAAGAAATGTTACATCCCTGTCCATGCCTGCTGGACCAAGAGTCAGCAGTAATGTGCACCTTCCTGCTGACCGCTTTGTCCAACGAGGCCAAAACGCTACCTTCCACATGACGGTAGAGAGCCGGAATGGCCTTAGGCGAAAAGAAATGCCTTTTTGGGACATACCACTGTGGTGCAGCAAATTCCACAAATTTGTGAAAGGGAGCTGAGTCTACCAGCTGAAAAGGCAGCAACTGTATTGGCCAAGCTAGCATTAAGACGCTGAGCATGTGGATGGCTGGGACAGTATTTCTTTTTACGGTTCAAATACTGGGGTAGTGAAATTTGCCAGGTGCTCAAATCAAGCGGTGGTGTACTGCTAGCAGCATGAGGTATAGTAGGGTTAGAGATCAGAGATGAGGAGCAAGATGATGTATGCCTATTTTGATCTGGTGCCTCTTTCAGGTACTGTTGCTAACGGACTGCATAGCAGGAGGTCATATGCCTTGTCAAGCATGTGGTGCCCAAGTGGCTGGTGTTCTGGCCATGCTTGTTCCCCTTTAGACAGATGTTTCAAACAGCAACGCTGCGGTCTACTGCACAGATGTTGAAAAAAAGCCCACACATAAACTTTTTGGAGTCCACAAGGATTTTTCAGCACCCTGCACCTGTGGAGCTTTGTGCTGTGACGCAATAGGTTGACTACTGCTATGGTGGCCCCTGGAGCACATCCTGCCTCGTTGGAGTTGTGCATCCTCCTCATTGTCCCCCTCCTCCTCTGCCTCTATCCTGTCAGGCATCTATGTACATTCACTGACCTTAATCATCCCCTCCCTCCTCATCACTGGAGCAAACTTGGCAATATGCTTCAGCTGTGGCAACATGACTGCTGGTTTCTTGTCCGTCATTGTCACCCCCTCTCTCTAGGCTCACGTTATTCCCTGCATCAACCTGGGAACCAACATCACAGCTTTCAAATTGCTGCGCATCCTCCAGCAGCATGTCACTGACACTATGATCGAATAGTTCAGGTGACTCCTCCGTGCATGATGGTGGGGCCACCTGAAGGAGTAGCTGTGAAGAAGGAGCCTGTGGTACAGGCCACTTTGGCAGCTGCAGTGGAAGGCAAACTACTGTGAGCATGGGTGTAAGAGGACGAGGAGGATAAGGACGGCTTATTGATCCACTACACCAAATTTTCCACATGTGGCTGAATAGCACGGGCAGCACCGGAAATAAAGGACGGGTGTGCCCGCCTGCAGAGGATGCACTATGTCGACTGTAACCACCACTTTTCACAATGGACACAGAGGCTGCTTGCCCTCTTTTTGTGGCCTGTGAGCGTCAGCCTCTCCTGGTCGGCCTTTCGGACATGATGTTGATACAGATCAATATAGGGTATACGCAGCTGACCAATAGATACTCAATGACCTGATATCATTTAATCTATAGCCCTATAGATGATCTGTGATGCTTATAGAATTTTCCACAACTGACCAATGAACAATACTCTGACTGATATCTGATGTGATCTATAATCCTATAGGTCTGTGATGCTTATAGAATTTTCCACAACTGACCGGCGATGAACAATACTCTGACTGATATCTGAAGTGATCTATAATTCTATAGGTCTGTGATGCTTATAGAATTTTCCACAACTGACCAGCGATGAACAATACTCTGACTGGTATCTGATGTGATCTATAATCCTATAGGTTTGTGATGCTTATAGAATTTTCCACAACTGACCGATGAACAATACTCTGACTGATATCTGATGTAAAGAAAGAAATCTCTCCCTGCCTGACACACGTTCCTGGCCCTCCCTACACTGCTAGGAATGAATCACTCATTGGCACTGCACTGTCTGATATGATGTAAAGACATAAATCTCTCCCTGCCTGGCACATGTTCCTGGCCCCCCTCTACACTGCCTGCAATGTCTCTGCACTGTCTGACAAACTCCAAAAAAAGCTACTCTCTCCCTGCCTCACATGCGAGCCTCTCCCTGTCTCATCGCCCGCACAATGACACTACACGCTGTGGCTGCGCGAGCTGCCTTTATGTAGTGTGGGGCGTGTACTTGGCCCCTGAGCCATGATTGGCTAAAGGCAGAGATCATTTGATTGGCCAAAGCATGAGGTCAGGGTGCATGCTTTGGCCAATCACATAGCATGCTGCATGTGATTGGCGTGCAGTGCATTATGGGAATCTTGAATTTCCTGCGAAGAAGCACATTTGCTCGTCATTCAACAAACAATCGAACGACCGATGTTCGAGTCGACCTTAGCCTCGAAGCTCATCCCTAGTGTTCTCCTTGCAGGAGGCTGACATGACAAAGCAAAGTCCTGCCCCTACCAAGACATAGTTGCCAACATTTCTAGGGAAATCTATTTTAGTTGTGTGTCCAACAAGTAACCCTAAGGGAAAAATAACCTCTGACCACTTGCCTACTGGGCACTTAAAACCCTTTCCTGCCCAGCCCAATTTTCAGCTTTCAGCGCTGTCGCACTCTGAATGAAAATTGTGCAGTAATGCAACACTGTACCCAAATGACATTTTTATCATTTTTTTCAAAAAAATAGAGCTTTCTTTTGGTGGTATTTAATCACCACTGGGGTTTTTATTTTTTGCTGACCAAACAAAAAAAGACCGAAAATTTTGAGAAAAAACAAAAAACTGTTTTTATAGTTTGTTATAAAATTTTGCAAATAGGTAATTTTTCTCCTTCATTGATGTACGCTGATGAGGTGGCACTAATGGGCCCTGATAGGCACTGGTAGGCTGCACTGATGGCCACTGATAGGCTGCACTGATGGGCACTGATAGGCTGCACTGGTGGGCACTGATAGGTGGCGCTGGTGGGCGCTGGTGAGCACTGGTGGGTGACACTGGTGGGCACTGGTAGGTAGCACTGGGGGCACAAATAATCTCTCTCCTCTTTGGGATCGATGTCCCTCTGTCAGCAGCCAGCAATCGTTATTTTTTTCTCTTCACACTGACAGTGTGAGGAGAAAAAAAACAGCTGATCGCCGGATGCTGTTTACTTTACATGATCAGCTGTCATTGGCTGACAACTGATCACGTGGTAAGGGGGCGGGATCGCCCCCGATCTGTGATCAGGCAAGTCCCATGGACTTGCCGATCACAGAGCAAGCCAGGCGCGCTCCGCAGAGAGTGCGCAGGCCGCTCGTTGCCGAGAGGACGTCAATGAACGCCCTCCCAGCAATTTAGGCCCGCGCTGTGTGCGTCATTCGGCTATAGTGCGGGCGTCAGCTAGCTAAAATTGGTGTAGTTCTAAAAGAGGTATATTTTTTACCTATTCTGTAGCCTATTTTTAAAATTATTTATACTGTTTACAGGAAGATTATAATATTATAAGGACAAAAACACAAACAAGAAGGTATTAACCATTAGGTCTCTTTCACATGAACGATCCAATCAGATCCGCCTGTCAGTTTTTTAGGTGGATCTGATCGGATCCTCCATGCATCCCTATGGGGCAGCGGATGTCAGCGGAGACATGTCCGCTGACACCCCCTGCTATCCGCTTCCGATCCTGTCCGTGAAATTCGGACGGATGAAAACCCTATTTTTCATCCGTCCAGGGAATCGGATTGGATGGGATCTGATGAGAACGGACAGACGATCACTCTCATCCGATTCCCCCATAGAGGACAGTGGGGCTCTGACACCTCCCTATCTGCACACAGAGCAGAGAGGGAGCTGTCACCTGCCTGCTCAGCGGGGATCGGCGGATCGATCCCCCGCTGAGCAGCACAAAGTCCGCCAACGGAGGCGGACCGTGCGAAAGGGGCCTACGTAAATATATTTCTGGATTTGTTTAGCTGGCTATGAATTTAGTCTGGAATTGATGAAAGTGTGAAAATACTGCTGGACACATACAATTATTTTATGGATCTGCAATTTTCTAGTACTGATGTTGATTAACATAATCTGGTTTCTGGGGCAGTCAGCTTCTACACCCCAGAGGATATTCATGGTATCCTTGGCTTGTAGTGTACTGTAACACACATGGAATTTGAAGTGCCACACTAATGCTAAGAGGTTTAGATACAACTTCATTCCAATAAAACTCAGGGAGACAACCCCAAGAGTAGCCAATGGGTTTTGGGGACCCAGAAAATGCCCTTACATCTGGGTTTGATTTATTGATTACAAGCACAGACCTTTCCAACAGCTGGTTTGATAGCCAGTGGTCATAATTATGCTGGGGAAATATATAAAGGTCCAGTTCACTTCTAGCCTATTCACATTATTTCCAATCAAGCCCAAATGAGAAGGGCATTTTTGAACCGCTGAAATGTGTTGGGTACTTTTTGAATCATAAACAAACATAAAACAAAATGGCCCCTTCCCCCACCTATAACTGGCATTCACAGCAAAGAGCACAAGGAAGAGCAATGCGAGACAAAAACAAAGAATTCCCAGCTCAATTCACCAACCAGTTTGATGACCAACCTAATTAACCTGTCTAACAGTATGCGTTAAAAACAGGGGACTTAGTTAGCACACATGTGCTTTCCACTGTGGAGACTCTCATAAATTTACAGGAGTTAGGACTGCAGGTAATACAGGGTGCTGTGAAGTGTCCCTGCAGCTTGCACATGAATCTGCAAATGTGTGCCAACTAAACCCCTGTTTTTAACGCATACCATTAGTTTAATTCCAGGGCCGGAGTGGGACTCTTTTTTAGCCCTGGAGTTTCATGCCTTAGACCGGCCCACTTTAGTTCACGACTGACTATATTAAAATAATGTAATTAAAACCTCAGAATATAAGTTTGCAATGGCGCACTGTTCTCTAGAGCCTTGTAATTCATTGTATTTTTCAAAAAATATCATCATTTCCAATTCAGTGCAAATACAGTAGCCTTCTCCGCCATGGATTCCCCCAGATCCTTCCCCCCTAGTATGTATGATGCATGCATATTCTTAGCCCCCAAGTGCATAATTTTACATTTATCAACATTAAACCTCATTCGCCACATAGTTTTTTTTAAATGTACAAAAATATCGGCCAATATCAGCCAAAGCCGATATTCAATGGCCAAAATATCGGTATCGGCAATAAAAAAACGATATCGGTCGATCACTAATTCATAGTGCTGCCAAAGCAGCCTATTCCATGTTTTAGCTTAGTATTAAAAATGAGATTAAACATTACAGTGATATAAAGTGGGGAACTTTTGTAATCCGTTCTCCGGCTATAGCTCACATAAAACCTCTACCCTGTACCAATTTCTAAAGAAATACACAGACATGAAACGATGTAGAATCCACAGATCACATTCAGTTTGGTGAAAGATGACGGTTACATTCGGTCATGTATGGTCTATGTGCATTTGTTCAAGGACCTCAAAAGCACCTAAGCTGCGTCCATTGGAGGCTTTTTTCCAATTTTTCTTCAGTAAACTACCAAACCCTGCAACTGTGCTACAGTCAGAAATTAATTTACTTCACCTTAATCTGAATTTTATGTATTTCTAAGAATTATGCAAAAATCTAAGATTCATGCAAGCTCCCACATGGAACGCCTGCTTCTTGTTACTTGTTCTTGTACTGTGCAGTTGTCTCAGGAACACCAAAATGAATGATGGCAACAAGAGGACCTTACAACTTAGGGGCAATATCTGCTTATTCAATGCCATCCTTCACCTCACCCTCCATAAAATGCTAGTTAAAACTGCAAAAAAAAAAAATACCCCCTAAATACCTGTAAGGGAAAAAAAAAATAGCCAATTTACTTACCTTTCCCCCAGCTTCCTCCAGAGGTAGCTAATCAAGGAGGACATCATCTCCTTCAATTGATGAATTTAAACCCTCTTCCGCTATGAATGCTGGGCCCCTGCCTGTGTGTGCCTGGTGTCACTGGTTGCTAGACACCAGGCGGATATCAACCAGTTCAGGAATCACACAGTGTGCGTTAAATTCTGGGACACTGCTTTGTCCTGGAATAAAACTGCCTTCACTGACAACCCCCAGATGTTGCTACATGACAACCCCCAGATGTTGCTACATGACAACCCCCAGATGTTGCTACATGACAACCCCCAGATGTTGCTACATGACAACCCCCCAAGATGTTGCGCCCAGTGCGGCCGGACCCCCTGCACCCAGTGCTGAGACAAGGTCATTCAGTGCCCAGGGCAAACCTGGCAAGCTGTGCCCCCCACCCCATCAATAGATAAGGCTAAAATGGTAGAAGGTTTGTTTCAGGCAGAAGGGAGGTGATACAACGGCTCCTTACCTCCTGTCAAATGCTCTCTGAAGAGAAATCTGCATGATGGTTGCTTTTCAGAGACCAAAACACGTGTGAACAAGCCCTTACTTATTTATTTTTTACAAATGTTTTACATTATTTATATTGTGTTGAGAATTTATATGTACAGTGTATATATATACTTTTTACATTTTTAACTGCCCTGTTGGGGGGCTTTTATGAAATATCAGGGCTCTAAACAGACCCCAGATGTTTTACTTTTGAGACACCATGTGGTTTGGTGCCTGTGTTAGCAGATGTGTGGGGTGCCATTACCAATAAATGGCACTGTCGCACGTCTACTAATGGACGATTTGTTTCTGTGTGTGTGTCAGGAAAGCCACAATCTTGTGACTGACATTTAAGGGTGAGAACCTCGCCTTGTAGTGGGGTCACCCCGGTGAGCTGCGGTTTGGTCACAGTGTGATTGTGTGTGCGTTTTACCTGGATTTTAGGTGCACTTCTATTGAATTCCATTACACAGTGCGTTTTCTGAAATCGCATCAAAGATGCAACATGCAGGACTTTGATGTACTTTCATGAAAACGCACTTTGTAATAGAAATTCAATAGAAGTCCACCTAAAATCCAGGTAAAACGCACATACAATCACACTGTGACCAAACCACAGTGCACAGGTTATTAGGTATAGGTATAGGGGGGGGGGATAGGTATAGGGGGGGGAATAGGTATAGGGGGGATTGGTATAGGGGGGGTAGGTATGGGGGGGTAGGGGGGAATAGGTATAGGGGGGGTAGGTATGGGGGGGTAGGGGGTTAATAGGTATAGGGGGATAGGTAAAGGGGGGGTAGGGATAGGGGGATAGGGATAGGGGGGAATAGGTATAGGGGGGGTGGGGGATAGGGATAGGGGGGGAGGAGGGCAGGTCTGGGTAATAAGAACATGTGTTAATGAAGAGCAGAGTGAAGGACTGTAGAGAAAGTGCTAATGCTGCATTTTAGGACAGGACAGGGTCAGATAAATGGCTGCTTGGATAGCCCAGAGTTGGGACCAGAGGCTGCAGGACATGCAGTGCAGATTTATGGAGTGGACAGCTGAAAGAAGAAGGTGAAGGGTTAATGTGAACAGGAGATAGGAGCAGAAGACTCAGTGCTGACTTAAGCCCCGTACACACGTACCGATTGTCGGACGAAAATATTCTGCCGCCGAACGATCGGCCGATTTTCGGCTTGTTAGTATGATGCTTCCGACAGCCGACAGTGCACTTTAGGCCGAAAAGAATCTGTCGTGCAAGCATTAAAATTTTTGTTGGCTAACACCAGAACGGCCGATTGTTCGCCAGTCAGTACAGAATTCGGCCGACAGACAGCAGATTTGCAAGACTGGGCATGCTCAGAAAAGAAAAAAGACAAGGAAAGTTAACCATCACATGACATCACTTCTGCAGTCGGCTGTTGTTGGCCGACAAAATTAGTGTGCAGTCTTTTGCACTTTTCAACAGACACGACAGCCCTCGGACAAAAGACGGCCAATCGTTCAGCCGACGATCGGTACGTGTGTACGGGGCTTAACTATTGTGCAGAGAAGGTAAAGAGACGACATGCTGCGGACAAAGTGAAAGTAAACAACGAGG
Organism: Pelophylax lessonae; assembly: GCF_965119305.1. Classification (NCBI taxonomy): domain Eukaryota; kingdom Metazoa; phylum Chordata; class Amphibia; order Anura; family Ranidae; genus Pelophylax; species Pelophylax lessonae. The sequence goes on from NC_138778.1 coordinate 145,353,749, forward strand.
AGATTCAAGTGACCTGGCCGAAGAACAAGCTGACAGGGGGGAGGGGAGCTTTTAAAGAATAGAGTGATAAACAGCTGAAGGAGAGATAAGGCAGAGGTGAAGTGGATGGAATGAACAAGTCTGGGGATCATACATTGTACAGTGACAGTAGGGAGAATGATATTCACCCCTGTCAGGCAGGAGAAGGCAGAAGCTCCCAGTGCGTCTCCCCTTCATCACAGATATGGACACGTCCAGGGCAGATGATACTTGTAACTTTCAGCAGTACACCGGCCCTGCCTGCACCCCAAATGGACCAGCCCACCGGGAATTCTCCAGATGCTTCCGATTAGCCAATCCGGGCCTGGTTAATTTGGTTGGCCGGCAAACTGGTTGGTGAATTGAGCTGGGAATTCTTTGTTTTTGTCTCAACTACTTTTTGAATCTTCCCTCTGACTTTTGTTGGAACAAAGTTGTCTGAACCTGGTGTGACCCTTTAGTTTCAGCTGTTTAATATATACAGTCTATTTAACCACTTGCCCACTGGGCACTTAAACCCCCTTCCTAACCAGACCAATTTTTAGCTTTCAGTGCTCTCACATTTTGAATGACAATTACTCAGTCATGCAACACTGTCCCCATATGAAATTTTCATCCTTTTTTTCACACAAACAGAGCTTTCTTTTGGTGGTATTTAATCATAATTGGGTTTTTTATTTTTTGCGCTATAAATGAAAAAAGACCGAAAATTTTGTAAAAAAATGCATTTTTCTTAGTTTTGGTTTTAAATTTTGCAAATTTAGTCATTTTTCTTCATAAATTCTGACTAAAATGTATACTGCTACATATCTTTAGTACAAATAACCCAAATAAGTATACATTTTTTGGTCTTTGTGAAGGTTATAGAGTCTACAAGCTAAGGTGCCAATCATTGAAAATTGATCACACCTAAAGTACTGATGGCCTATCTCATTTCTTGAGACCCTAACAAGTCAGGACAGTACAAATACCCCCCAAATGACCCCTTTTTGGAAAGTAGACATTCCAAGGTATTTAGTAAGAGGCATGGTGAGTTTTTTGAAGTTGTAATTTTTTCCCACAATTCTTTGCAAAATGAAGATTTTTTAAAAAAAAATATATTTTTCACAACATGGTCATATTACGAAGTTATTTCTCACACACTGTACAGGCATACTTGCAACTACACCCCAAAATACATTCTGCTACTCCTCCTGAGTATGGCGATACCACATGTGTGACACTTTTCTACAGCCTGACCACATACAGAGGCCCAACATCCAAGGAGCACCGTCAGGCGTTATATATCTTTTTCTGACGACCTATCACACTTTTGAAAGTCCTGGAGCACCAGGACAATGGAAACCCCCATAAAAATGACCCCATTTTGGAAAGAAAACACCCCAACACATAATCTAGGAGGCATAATGAGTCTTTTGAACGTGTCATTTTTTTCCACGAGTTTTTGGAAAATGTGGAAAGAAAACCAAAACACATTTTTTTTTTTACACAAAGTTGTCCATTTATGAGACATTTCTTACACATAGCATGCACATAGCAAAAATTACACCCCAAAATACATTCTGCTACTCCTCCTGAGTATGGCGATACCACATGTGTGACACTTTTCCAGAGCCTGGCCACATACAGAGGCCCAACATGCAGGGAGCACCGTCATTTCCTGACTTCCCATTACAATTTTGTGAGGCACTGTAGGGCACTGATAAGCATTGTAGTGGCATGGATGTGGCCCGGATGAGCACTGACGTGGCATGGATGTGGCACGGATGAGCACTAATGTGGCATGGATGCGGCACTGATGAGCACTGACGTGGCATGGATGTGGCACTGATGTGGCATGGATGTGGCACGGATTAGCACTGACGTGGCATGGATGTGGCACAGATGAGCAATGACGTGGCTTTGATGTGGCACGGATGTGTACTGATGTGGCATGGATGAGCACTGACATGGCATGGATGAGCACTGACGTGGCATTGATGTGGCACGGATGCCCACTGACATGGCACGGATGAGCACTGAATTGGCATGGATGTGGCACGGATGAGCACTGAGGTGGCATGGATGTGGCATGGATGAGCACTGACGTGGCATGGATGAGCACAGATGTGGGATGGATGAGCATGGATGTGGCATGGATGAGCACTGAGGTGGCATGGGTGGGCACAGACGTGTGATGGATGAGCACTGAGACAGCATGGGCAGGCACAGATGAGGCACGGATGAGGCATGGATGAGCATGGATGTAGCATAGATGTGGCACGGATGAGCATGGATGTGGCATGGATGAGCATGGATGTGGCAAGGATGAGCACTGAGGTGGCATGGGTGGGCATGGATGAGGCATGGATGATGCATGGATGAGGCACGGATGAGGCACGGATGATGCATGGATGGGGCACAAATGAGGCACTGATGGGGCACGAATGAGGCACTGATGGGGCACTAATTGGGCACAATGATGCAGAGGAGGCATGCAGCTGCAGCTTCTCTCCTCTCCTCGCATGCTGTACCGATTACTGTGTACAGCGTCCGAGGAGAGGAGAGAAATGAACCGTACATGCGCCGGTTTGTTGTGACGTGATCGCTCCGTCATTGGACGGAGCAATCACGTGGTAAAGGACCGCTCTCATTGGCCCTTTACCACGATCTGTGTTGCATTGGGTCCCCGGGACCCGGCGAGCACGGACACTCCCGTGTGCGCGCCCCAGGGGGCGCGGCGGGAGCGCGGTTCTGGGAGGACGTCCATGTACGCCCTCCCAGAACTAGACAACCACTTTGCGGCCGTGCTTTCACAATAGGCTGGTCGGAAAGTGGTTAAAGTGCTGAACTGGGATAGGAAGTGATGTTTCCTCTCTGGGACAGGAAGTGAATGGAAATTTCTTTCAGAATAGACAGACAGAAAAAAATAAGCTGGCAGAGGTTTTCTATTGAGGATCATAGATACAGTGGTTGGCCAAGGAAATGTAATGCAAAAGATGAAAGACACACCATGCTTACTTCCCTTAAACATTGGAAAATGTCCAATAGTGGCATCAGCAGAGAACAGTGGGACCCAGGTACACCCATCTACTGTCTGGAAACGTCTGGCCAGGAGTGGTCTTCATGGAAGAATTGCCCCCAAAAAGCCATACCTGCAACTTGGAAGCAAGGCTAAGCGAACTATGCACAAAAACATAGGAACTGGGAGGCAGAAAATGGCATCAGGTGCTCTGGACTGATAAGTCAAACTTTGGAATATATGGCTATTGCAGGAGGCAGTTTGTTCACAAAAGGGTGAAAAGTAGTACAATAATGGGTGTCTGCAGGCAACAGTGAAGCATGGTGGAGGTTTCTTGCAAGTTTGGGGCTGCTTTTCTGCAAATGGAGTTGGAGATTTTGGTAGGGGCAATGGTGTCCTCAATGCTGAGAAATACAGGCAGATACTTATCAATCATGCCATCCCATCAGGAAGGTGTGTGACTGACCCCCAATTTATTCTACAGCAGGACAACAACCCCAAACATACAGCCAATGTCATTAGGAACTGTCAGGGTAAAAAAGAACAAGGAGTCCTAGAAGTTATGGTTTGGCCCCCACAGAGTCCTAATCTCAACAACAATGAGTCTGACTGGTATTACATGAAGAGACAGAAGGATTTGAGTCAGCCTACTTTCACAGAAGATCTGTGGTTAGTTCTCCAATATGTGTGGTAATACCTACCTAAGTGTACCTAGAAGAAATGAGGCTGGTTTGAAGGCAAAGGGTGGTCACCCCAAATATTGATTTGAATTGAAGTTCTCGCCTCCTTACCAGTGGCGGCCCGTGCATAGGGGGTGCCAGGGCGCCGCCCCCCCCCCCCCCCCCTACCCCTAAAGAAAAGAAAAAAAAAAAAAAGAAGAAAAAAAAAAACGAACAAATAAAGTTTTGAAAAAATAAAAATTACAAAACGAACAAATAAAGTTTTGGAAAAAAAATTGTGTTCGCCGCTAACCCGGCCTATTTGGTGGCTATGGGGGGGGGGGGTTTACGACCCAGAAGGGCGCAGATTGGCTGCCTTCTGGGGGCGTAACCTGAGCGCAAGTCATTGCGCTTGGGCACCCCCACTTTCCTGATATCCTGGCTGTGATTGGTCCAGTCTACAGCCTGGACCAATCATCATCCAGGACATCCCATGGCCCCATGCTGACCCCGCTGACGTCGCGTGGACCGGCATTGCAGAGAGCGGAGCGGAGAGGAGACCGGAGAAGAGGAGAGGGAGAAGCCGAGCCTCCAGGTAAATGCACTGCTCTGTCGGGCACGCACGCATAGCTCTGCATTAGGGGACATATACTGGTGGTCATTGCTCTGTCGGGTACACTCGTATAGCTCTGCATTAGGGGACATGTACTGGTGGTCACTGCTCTGTCGGGCACGCACGCATAGCTCTGCATTAGGGGACATGTACTGGTGGTCACTGCTCTGTCGGGCACGCACGCATAGCTCTGCATTAGGGGACATGTACTGGTGGTCACTGCTCTGTCGGGCACGCACGCATAGCTCTGCATTAGGGGACATGTACTGGTGGTCACTGCTCTGTCGGGCACGCACGCATAGCTCTGCATTAGGGGACATGTACTGGTGGTCACTGCACTGGAGGCACGCACGCATAGCTCTGCATTGGGGGACGTATACTGGTGGTCACTGGAGGCACGCACGCATAGCTCTGAATTGGGGGACGTATACTGGTGGTCACTGGCTGCACTGGAGGCACGCACGCATAGCTCTGCATTGGGGGATGTATACTGGTGGTCACTGGCTGCACTGGAGGCACGCACGCATAGCTCTGCATTGGGGGACGTATACTGGTGGTCACTGGCTGCACTGGAGGCACGCACGCATAGCTCTGCATTGGGGGATGTATACTGGTGGTCACTGGCTGCACTGGAGGCACGCACGCATAGCTCTGCATTGGGGGACGTATACTGGTGGTCACTGGCGGCACTGGAGGCACGC